>NC_064419.1:47483533-47781033 GCF_023375975.1 Astyanax mexicanus | reverse complement strand
TAAAAGTTATACTTATAGTAAAGTGTTAGAAAGTCATTAAGTATGAGGCACAATTGGGTCAAACATTTTTACACAGATGTTAAAGATAAAGATAAAGATTAGATAAAGATAAAATAAAAACAAAATAGGTAGGTTAAATTTTCATTAGTAAAGTTTTATTCAAGAATCAGGTTTTTAAATGAGTTTTATAATACATCTCTGTAAAAAAAAATCAGTTTCTGAATCAGTTTCAATGATTTTGCTATTTATAGGTTTATGTTTGAGTAAAATGAACATTGTTGTTTTATTCTATAAACTACAGACAACATTTCTCCCAAATTCCAAATAAAAATATTCTCATTTAGAGCATTTATTTACAGAAAATGAGAAATGACTGAAATAACAAAAAAGATGCAGAGCTTTCAGACCTCAAATAATGCAAAGAAAACAAGTTCATATTCATAAAGTTTTAAGAGTTCAGAAATCAATATTTGGTGGAATAATCCTGGTTGGTTTTTAATCACAGTTTTTTTCATGCATCTTGGCATCATGTTCTCCTCCACCAGTCTTACACACTGCTTTTGGATAACTTTATGCTGCTTTACTCCTGGTGCAAAAATTCAAGCAGTTCAGTTTGGTGGTTTGATGGTTTGTGATCATCCATCTTCCTCTTGATTATATTCCAGAGGTTTTTAATTTGGTAAAATCAAAGAAACTCATCATTTTTAGGTGCTCTCTTATTTTCTTTTCAAGAGCTGTATACTGTTTAATATACATCAGATAATGTACACTGACAGATTTTACATTAATTCTCTTTTGAGACCATTTAAAGACTTTTTTACTGACCAATCAGATTACTGCATGAGTGCCGGCTGAAGCACAGAGTTCATCCTGTTAAAGGTTAAGTGTTCAGTCAGCAAGTTATAAATGAAAAACTGTACAATCCCTAAATATACAGTAATAAGGAAGTAAATCGTGAACTTCTCTAAACGAAACTGGAAGTGTAGTTCAGTGTTGTTTTTTTACCCAGTTCTTTTATGGTATAATGTAGACATCTGAAGATAACCAGCAAATTAGTGTTAGTGTGTCTTTGCTATCGTAACAACAGGAAAAGTACACCTTGCATGGCTCGAAACACGCTAAAGCATGCACTAATTCCCTTAATTAATCATGGGTGTGGTTAATTTTGGGCTTAACATAAAATCAATCAGAGAGATTGATCACTCTGACTTTAAGAACCCAAAGGATTGCTATTTTAACGGTGCAGCTACCTGGACGAGTCCAACAAATGCTTCTCTTAAAGCAGCGGAAACTGAGCTGCTGGTTGACGCTGTGAAGGAGCTCCAGCAGCTCATTTACGAAAACGGCAATGTTATTTTATTTAGTATTTTGTTTATTGTTGATGTAAAAGTTGTCAAGATAGCAATGAACTTCTGACTGTTGTCAGGGTTGTATTCAGTCAGTGGAGCTCCTGTGTTTTCTCTTACCAAGATAACCAAGCAAAACTCCAGAATTTTACCTGAACCATCAGTGTAGATATATTCAGAAGCTCTGTTACTATTTAAACGATTTAGGAGGAAGGTGTGCAAATATACTGTTGACGGGGTGTAAGATAGCAATAAGCATCGTGATGAACCTTGCGCAGGGTGCGAGCTAGGGCCCTAGTTCAGATACAGCAGATAAGCTCGCCTCTTATCTCCTTATCCTCTGACCCTGCCCACTGCCCCACCCCTTCTCTGGTCTTGTTTTCACAACTCGGGTTCAGTTCTCATACACTCTTAAACCAATACATTTTTAATGACTTTTTCAGGACTTTTCCAGGACTTTTCCATGCCTTCACAGCAAATTTTAAGACCATACGATCCAAGTAAAAACTGGTTATGATAGGCCTGTATCTCACCTAAAATGTATAAAAACACTTTAAAATGTCATGTTTTACCAGCTAAACTACATTTCTGCCTATTTTGCACGTCTTTGCTTTATATATGTGTCTGAAAGAAGCCAGACAGCATTAAATCAGCATTTTTCTCTTTCAATTTTCCAAAACTTTCTGGGTATTTTTATTTTTCCAAAATGTATCCAGGCCTGGAAATTGCTATTTTCAAACTCCATGACTTTTCCAGGTTTTTCATGACCATATAAACCCTGCGGGTTGCCAGGTATAGAACATAATAGCAGGTAAAAAAGCATTCTATAGCCTTGGCATTCTTCTTAAAAGCACCTCAATCTTTAAATATTGGGAGCGTTTGATAGGTGGATATTGCATAGATCCCAGAAGAACTACAAGACAGATACAGAGATGCTAATTCTTGCCAAGCTTCTCTTGAACAGGTTAGCATTTAGCTTCAGCTAAGGTTACCTAAAGTTAGCTAGGTAATTTAGCATAATTTAGCACTAGCCACTAGTGTGTTATTTAAATGTAGGTGAATTTAATTTAACATTGTTATTGTAAGAGTTCTTAAACTTGTTTTGTGCCTGGTCATGTATGTTAAGTGATCTCAATTTGGCAACCCGTGTGAGTTTTATATTTAATTGAATACAAGGGGAGAATGAGAGACGCATGAGAGACAAAACAGACAAAATTATATTATTTTTATTGAATTCACAGTAAAAATGAGCTTTTCTACACATTTGTCAGATATTATACTTTTTTTGTATCTTGCACTGACGTGTAAATATAATTAAAAGTGCACTGATCTTAAAAGTAGTCACTAATTTTAAGACTAATTGTGCTACTTGATAATATACTGTAAATAGTGATGAATGGCTCAGTTCACAGAACAATTAACAATACTAACAATAAAACAAACAATAAACAGAATTAAAATCAAAACATGTACTTTGATCATGAGCAACTCATTAAACTATAGTAAATATTGTATTTGAATAATTTGAATAAACTTCATTATACATTGTTTTTCAAGTCTATACAGATTTTACTTATCACTGCATCAATTTACAGCCAAGTTTACAGGAGAATAATAATAATAATAAAAAATAACTTTAACTTTAAATGAAATAAACAAACAAAAAAAACTTTTAACGATAGATAGATAGATAGATAGATAGATAGATAGATAGATAGATAGATAGATAGATAGATAGATAGATACTTTATTTATCCCGAAGGAAATTTAGGAATGTAAAATTTTAGTCAATGTAAAATTAAAATTAAATTAAAGAAAAATTAAATTAAATTATATTAAAGTAAAATTAAAGAGATTGTTTTCCAAGTCAATTTTGAGCATTTCTATTGGTCCATGATTTAACATCCACAGTTTTTAGTTTTGCCAATTTTGAAAATGCACATAAAAAAGAAAAAAAAAACACCCAAATATCAGAAAAATATATATAAAAGTTAGAACACTATTAAAGCCAAATTGTAAAAAAAAAAATAATACTAAAATTTAAAATAAATTGAAGAAACATGTTGGTAAAGATATTTCAGCCCTCGTTTGGTGAATCACTGTTTATTGTGCCTGACAGCATCTATTAAAACAGACTGTAAAGACAGATTTTGTTTATTTTTGATGCTACATGTAATTTTAAAATTAAACATGATCTAAAGTTTCTTCACATAATTGTAAAGGAGAAAACACAACTTATTTCACAGTATTTTCTGCAAAAAAAAAAAAATCATAAATGTGTTTAATTTTTGGAAAACGTTCAGATGGAAAGAACTGCCAGATACACATTTTTTAAACGCCAAATAGTAAAAAAATTGAAATCTTATAAAAAAAATTTTTTTGCATATAGTGACAAAATGTATTGTAAGATAGTTACTGCAAGATATTTACAAGCAAATACAGTACTGTGCAAAAATGTTTGTAAAACTGATCTGATTGATTGTTTCAGCAGCAAAGAATTTAATTTTACTAAATTAAAACAAAACACTACATTAAAAAAATAATATAATAATAAAATTTAAAGAAATGTTAAGAAACAAATATGTAACACAAAGACACATTTATGTTCACCTGTATTTATCCTATTTTATATTGAGCCAAGGACTGCCCAAGGTATTTCACAGGCAGAAATATGTGCATATATATAAGTGTGTGTGTGTGTGTGTGTATAATGTTCACACAACAGTTAAAAGTGACCCAAATCCTAAACCAAAATACTCTGTAATGAAGTATTTAGGCGCTCTTATCTAGAGAGCTGTTAACTTGCGGTTTCTGCGGCTGGTAACTCCTGATGAGTGCCAGTTCCATCATTATAACATTTTTAATGGTCTTTTTCGTGACTGCACGAAAATGCACCTGGTTAAATGTTCTTTAAATTCTTCTTTTAGATCGACTGACCTTTATTTTTCCTAAAGTATTTTTTTTTTATCTTTATTTAGTTGAGTAGTTGTTTCTTCTCATAATCTGGATTCGAACATTACTCAAATATTCACTATTCACTGTATACCTGTAACTCTACCTCTTCACTACTTTACTTTAACTGATGCTCTCAAACACTTTATTAAGAGACAAGAAATTCAAGTAATTAACTCTTGATGAGTTCAGCACAGCTGTTAACTGAAAGCCTGAATTCCAGGTGACTCTACCTCATAAAGCTGACTGAGAAGCAAGAGGTTTTACTTTAAAGAACCTAAAACATAAAACATATTCTGGTTTGTTTAATACTTTAACACTTTTTTTGTTGACCATATAATTCCGTATATTTTTCTTCATAGTTTGGATGAGTTTAGTAATAATCTACAATGTTGAATGTTTTAATATAATAAAAAAAACACTAAATTTAAGGTGTATCCAAAGTGTCGCATGATATTGTGACACAGGTGTGTTAACTGTGTTTCAGTGTGAACTTAAGCCACTTCAATATGTTAAATATGTTCTCTGTTCCAATAATATTAGAAGGACTGTGTCTCAACTGCTCAGTGTTCCTAATAAATTGGCTAAATGCAGCTAGAGATTAAGGCTGCAGCGTTGAAAGACAAAAAAATCAGTTTAAAGCTGAAAAACATCTGTTTTTAGAATGAGTTTGAACACATTCTCAGTAATAAGTTCAGCTGCAGATACTGGAACTGCTTGAGAGCTCCTGTGATGCTGGAGAAGATGAAACTGAAACTTCACGTGAAGCTCTGCTGCTCTTCAACTGATCTTTAACAGACCAGTCATTGATACAATTCACATTAAAACGACAGTGTGAACAGACTAAAATCCACATCTTATTTAGGCCACATTTACCCGCTGTGTGAACGTAATTTAAGACTGAAAGCCCTGAATAAACTGCTGCATAACCTCCTATGTCCTTTGCTCTACACACTGAGTATCACAGCCGGATTTACAGAAATAAGAAACACTCTGAGAGGGAAGTAAAACTCGGAACTGCACCGACAAGATAACTGATGAGCAGAGTAACGGGGAAGGAATGCAGAAGTAGCATCCGATAAACAGGTGTCAACAAAATCAACGAAAACAAAAACAGCATGGTGTTTAAAACTGGTTATTCAGCAGGGCTTTAAAAAGAAAACACTAAATAAAAAAAAATACAAAATAAATAAATAAAACATTTTTACGAATTAAAATTAATGCAGCAAAATTCAGACTGTTGCAGTTACACACGCAGCTCTGGTAACAATGAAAAGATCACTTCATTTTCTGAATCAGTTTCTCTGATTTGGCTTTTTATAGGTTTATGTTTGAGTAAAATGAACATTGTTGTTTTATTCTAACTTTATAACTTTATGCTGCTTTACTCCTGGTGCAAAAATGCAAGCAGTTCAGTTTGGTGGTTTGATGGCTTGTGATCATCCATCTTCCTCTTGATTAAATTATAGTTTTTTTTTTATTTGGTAAAATCAAAGAAACTCATCATTTTTAAGTGGTCTCTTATTTTTTTATATTTTTTGCAGAGCCGTATATTTGCATATATTTCAGATATATAGTTTCTGTTTCAGGCACTAGAGGGCAGTGTTCTACAGGTTTAAGTATATAAGGCCACTTTACTAAACCTGAGTGAGCAACAAGTATCAAAATAAACAATTTTCATCACGAAAAATACAAAGGCCAAGATTTCCATGCTTTTTGTCCTTCCTGTGTTATAATATTAAGTTTTTTATGCATATTTTGTTCATTAGGTAATGTGCTACACAATTACACCTGTCTTTAAACAATGTTCACGAGTGCTGCAGACTTCTGCACAGTACTGTATATAAAATATTATATATTTATATATATATATGTATTTTTGGCATAAGGCACCGGAAACCAAGTTTAATAACCTTGAGTTTTGTAATTCTTGATTATGTGTATAGCAGTATTGTATTGAAAAAAATATCTTATATATAAATATATATAAATATATCTTTTTTGCATAAGGCACAGACTGGTTCTGCTATGTTCCATTATGTGTGAAGGAGAATTCTTAGTGTATATATGGGTGTGTATATATATATATATATATATTGTGTATGTGTGTGTGTGTGTATATTAATGTTATCCAGTACTATTAAATGCTAGTACAGCAGATAGAGGCTCTGTAGAGTTAAGGGGGCGGGCCCAGTCCGGGTAGGCGTGTAAAGTGAACATGTGCAGACCCCACGTGTTCATCGCCAGAGACACACACAGAATACCCAGGATGTTCATCATAAATCCTGTCTTCACCTGTAAAAACAGCAGCAGGAGGATGTTTATCAGAACTCCTGCCGTCTCCCGAGCTCTCGCTCTGCATTTATACACAACTTTTACACAAAATATCCCCCAGAAACTCCACTAACTCAGCCAGTAACTGAGGAATGCAGGGGGGAAATGCCAAAACACATTTTTCTAAAAGCCATAATGACTATAATAATGTTAAAATATTAAAATGTTAATGTTGATAATATAATTTGGGATTTTTGCACTAGGCTGTTTCCTGTGTGCAGGTGTGATGGATCACAGTATAAACCAATAGGGAGTCAGAATGGTATATGTTTATACTTCTCTACATCCAATCACAATCAGATTCACTCTATCTGGATGGAGAGATTTATCTGGATAGGGGTTTTATTGAACGATGAGAAGCCGGAATGAAAACCAGCTGAAATTAAACAGGAGTAACGAGGCTGTTTTTATTAAAATGTAAGGAGGAGAAAGTTCAGATAATTATGTGAATAATTATATTAAATAAATTTAATCTGAGCTCACCATGTCTTTGACCATGAGATGTCCTGAAGCGAAGGCGATGGAATTGGGCGGAGTGGAAACAGGAAGCATGAATGCGTACGAGCAGCCAACCGTAGCTGGAATCATGAAGTAAAGGGGGTGGACCTTCACTCGGATGGCCTATAAACAAACAACAATAGAATAAAAACAATAGAAAAAGAGTAGAAATGTTATTTTTTAATGATTCTGCTTTTGAAGAACATTTAGTTTTACTGTTACCTGCATACATTTGTATTAGGCCTTCTATATATTAGTTAATTAGCTAATAGCCTTTTTTTATTCAATAAATATTTAAAAAAAGAAAAAAAAAAGGTTTACTAAAGATACCACAAATATTCTGTCAAAGAAACATACAAAACTCAAAGTCAATGAGAAAATCTTTAAAAACAGGTATTTCAGTCCCTTTTTGAAAATATTTAAACCTATCAACCTTTATTTTCACTCTTTAATACACTGAACAACTTAAAAGTACTGAAAAATAAATTTTAATTTTAATTAAAATCAATGTTTTAATCAGGTTAGCTAAAATAATGAACTTAAAAACAAAACAAGCAAACAATATAAGATTTAATTAAGAAGAAATAAAACAATTCAAAATAAAAACATAATAGGACAGACAAATAATTAAAGCAATAGAATACAGAGATAAAGAATTGGAATAATAAAATATAAACAAAAAAAAAGAAAGAGAGGTCGACAAAAAATGAAGAAGTAGCTAAAATAACACCAAGATTATAAAGAAAGTTAGTGACAGAAATAAAATAAAAGCTAAAACAGACATACAATAAATAAAAGGATTAATTAAAGGAAATAAAAAAGGTAAAATGCCAAAAATAAGAGGAATAAAATTAATAAAAGGATTAAATGAATGTATCAAATAAATAAATAGAAAAGACTAAAAGATAATACAGAATTAAAATGACAAAATAAATAAAATAAACAAAAGGTAAATGAAAAAAATAAAAAACTAAAATAGTTACCGTCTGTTTGAAGGTGGTTAGAAACTATGTTTTTAAACTAAATTTAAAATAATTTAGTGACTCCTTTGAATCAAAGATGAACCGAAAGTACCCATTGTTCTTATAGAATATTCTAATTTTTTGAGACACTAATTTTTGGGTTTTCATTGGCTGTAAGCTTCATAATCATCAACAATAAAAGAAATAAACTCTTAAAATAGATCACTCTGTGTGTTTAATACAGCTATATAATATATGAGTTTCACATTCTGAACTGAATTACTGAAATAAAGTAACTTTTTTTCAATGATATTCTCATTTTTTGAGATGCACCTGTATGTACAGGTAGTGTACAGGTAGTTGACTCTATATGGAGTAAGGACGTATTTGGGACACAGCCAGAAATATGCACGATTTATGACGTTTTCAGTAAACCTGGATATAGATGGACTGGGTATAAAGAGGATGATTAAAAATGTGAATAAATGTGATCACACACCAGTTCAGCGATGACTGGGAGGAAGATGATGATGGTGGCTGTGTTACTGGCGAACTCAGTAAAGCAGGCGATGAAGGCGGTGATCAGAATGACGGCTACAGCAGGAGGAACCTGAGCGAGGGGCTGTAAATGCCCTCCGATCCAGGCAGCCAGACCCGACTCCTGCAGCAGAGCAAACAAACAGAGAGTTAATGTTAAATACAGGCTAGAGTATTACTACAACATCCATAAACCAGTGATTTAACCATATACAGCACTGCAAAAATAAAAAGACCACTTTAAAATGATCAGTTTCTCTGATTCTGCTATGTATAGGTTTATGTTTGAGTAAAATGAACATTGTTGTTTTATTCTATAAACTACAGACAACATTTCTCCCAAACTCCAAATTAAAATATTGTAATTTAAAGGCTTTTATCTACAGAAAATGAGAAACGACTGAAATAACAAAAAAAAAAAAAGATGCAGAGCTCTCAGACCTCAAATAATGCAAAGAAAACAAGTTCATATTCATAAAGTTTTAAGAGTTCAGAAATCAATATTTGGTGGAATAATCCTGGTTTTTAATCACAGTTTTTTTCATGCATCTTGGCATCATGTTCTCCTCCACCAGTCTTACACACTGCTTTTGGATAACTTTATGCTGCTTTACTCCTGGTGCAAAAATTCAAGCAGTTCAGTTTGGTTTGATGGCTTGTTATCATCCATCTTCCTCCATCTTCCCCACAGGACACTACCTTACAGGACACTACCTTACAGGACACTGCTTTACAGGACACTACCTCACAGGGCACTGCCTCACAGGACACTGACTTACAGGACACTGACTCACACAGCATTGACTCACAAGATACTACCTTTCAGGACACTGCCTCATACAAAACTACCTTACAGGACACTACCTTACAGGACACTGCCTCATACAAAACTACCTTTTAGAACACTACCTTACAGGACACTGCCTTATATGAAACTACCTTACAGAAAACTTCCTTACAGGACACTGCTTTACAGGACACTACTTTACAGGACACTATCTTACAGGGCACTGCCTCACAGGACACTTACTCACACGGCATTGACTCACAAGATACTACCTTTCAGGACATTGCCTCACAGGACACTGCCTCATACAAAACTGCCTTACAGGACACTGACTCACAGTACACTACCTTACAGGACACTGCCTCATACAAAACAAACTTACAGGACACTACCTTACAGGACACTGCCTCATATGAAACTACCTAACAGAAAACTTCCTCACAGAACACTACCTCAAATGACACTACCTCACAGGACATTATCTCACTGGACCCAACCTCACAGGATACTGACTAACAGGACACTACCTCACATGACATTGCCTCATACAAAACTACCTTACAGAGCACTGAATCAAAGGACATTACAGGACACTAGCTCTTACGAGACTACCTTACAGGACACTAGCTCACAGGACAATGCCTCACAGGCCGCTGCCTCTGATTGGCCGGTTTGAGGGTGGGATGGTATGCTATGTGAGTTCACACCCAGCAGTAACATACACTTATATATTTACCCTCCTGCAGATAAGAGATACGCTGATTGTGAAACCAGCTGTAAACGAGACTGAAGGTAAAGCAGGTAAATCAGGTAAATTTACCTCACAGCCTTTAGCCATGGCGAAACCGCCCCCCAGCAGCAGGATAATGTTCCACGGGACACACTCCTGAACCCTCTTCCAGGACAGCAGGGGAACGTAGGGAGTGTTGGAGGCTGTGGAGAACAGCAACTAATTAATAACCAGTCAGGTATTAAGGAGCAGTAAAGCCACGACGATTAATTAAAGAGTATAAGAGAGTTAGTGGTGCTAACCAGCTGCGGTTAGCTGCATAACCAGAGGTGGTTAGCAGCATAGCCAGCTGCAGGACTGGCTAGTGATGGTAACCGTGGATGGGTAGCCCGGCTAACAGTGTCTGGCTAGTGCTGCTAACCGTGGCTGGGTAGCCTGGCTAACCGTGGCTGGCTATGCTGCTAAACGGGTCTAGGTTAGCGCTGCTAATCATGGCTGAGTAGCACTGCTAACCATGGCTGGCTATGCTGCTAACAGTGGCTGGGTAGCCTGGCTAACCGGGCTGGCTAGCGCTGCTAACCATAGCTGGCTATGCTGCTAACCGGGTCTGGGTATCCCGGCTAACTGTGACTGACTAGCACTGCTAACCGAGTCTGGTTAGAAATGCTAATCGTGGCTGAGAAGTGCTGCTAACCGCAGCTGGCTATGCTGCTAACCACGGCTGGTTATGCAGCTAACCGCAGCTGGGTAGTGCTGCTAACCGCTGCTGGCTATGCAGCTAACTGCAGCTGGGTAGCCTGGCTAATTGTGACTGGCTATGCAGGTATCCGCAGCTGGCTATTCAGTTAACCGCGACTGGCTATGCTGCTAACCGAGGTTATCGTATTAGTATAAGTCAGGAAAAACATTTTAATTATTTTTAACTATCAAAAAATTCTAAATATGGTGCAAAAATAAGAACTTTCAGACAATTAAAGTAGGTTTTAAAGGATTTAACTTTTAAATGGCAGTGTAGGACGTACAGTACCAGTCAAAAGATGAACACATCTTCTAATTTAATGTTTTTTTTTTTCTCTACATAGTAAATGAATAGAGAAGTGATCTATCAGATTATGAAGGAACACATAAGGAATCATGTAGTAACTTAAAAACAGTGTTAAACAAACCAAAATACTCTGTGAAGACGCATTTAGATGCTCTTATCTGGGGAACTCTGATAAACGTATCCTGAACAACAGAGGAAATTCTTGCTTTTCCTTTTTTTGGGACAGTCCTGATGAGTGCCAGTTCCATCACTGTAACATTTTTGATGGTCTTTGTTGCAGTGAATGCACTTGAGGATACTTTTAAAGTTTTTGAAATTGACTCTCAGATTGACCGACCTTCATTTTTTCTTAAAGTATTGTTTTTTTACTTAGTTAAGTAGTTCTTGCTTCTCATAATATGGATTAGAACATTGTCTGAAAGGTTAAATGTACTAAAATAAGAAGTCTGGATCAGAAGAAATATACAGAAGTCTGGAGAGCAGGTTCTAAACTCTACAGTGGGAGAGTGGGACACATTTTTGAGAGATTACAGTAATCTGTCAGAACAGTGGCTCTACAGTGTGTGCTTTCAGCAGGACACTAAGCTAAGCTAAATCATTAACATTCCACATCTTATTTACTGTGCACCACAACACTTCCCTCCGACAGCACAGTTAAACAACACCCAGAGACCCACAGCACAGCCCACTGCAGACACTGGGATCTACCTGTGGAAAATTACAGAGTCAGCAGAGCAGTGGAGCACTCTGTGAAGCTTTATACATACAGGGTCCTATTTTAGTGATCTGTAACTGAGTAATAAACTGTGCATGTGCAGCTTCATTTAGAGTGTGTCTGTGTGTCTTTGCTATCATAACGACAGGAAAAGAACACCTTGCACATCTCAAAACGCACAAAAGCCATGTAATTTTGGGTTTAACATGAAATAAACCAATCAGAGTGTTGTCACCTGGAATTCAGGCATTCAGTTAACAGCTGTGCTGAACTCATCAAGAGTTAATTACTTGAATTTCTTGTCTCTTAATAAAGTGTTTGAGAGCATCAGTTAAAGTAAAGTAGTGAAGAGGTAGAGTTACAGGTATACAGTGAATAGTGAATATTTGAGTAATGTTCTAATCCAGGTTATGAGAAGAAAGAACTACTTTATCCCCGCAAAGACCATCAAAAACATTATAATGATGAAACTGGCTCTCATCAGGATAACAGAATGTTCTGTGATGTCATGGAATGTTGTGTATGACACGTTCTGTGATGTCACATAAGGTTCTTTGATGTCACAGAATGTTCTGTCTCTTTTGATACTCTCTCATTAGTTGTATTGTATTAATACTAAACTCATCCAAACTATTAACAAAGACATATGTCACAGAACGTTCTGTATGACATGTTCTGTGATGTCATGGAATGTGCTGGGATGTCATGGACTGTTATGTATGACATGTTCTGTGATGTCATGGAATGTGCTGGGATGTCATGGACTGTTATGTATGACATGTTCTGTGATGTCACAGAATGTTTGTGACGAGAAGCAAGAACTACTCAACTAACTAAAAAAATGAAAGTCAATCAATATGAAAACAAGGATTTCAAGATCTTTGAAAGTTTACTTATGTGCAGTCACCGCAAAGACAATCAAATAAATTAAAATGATGGAACTGGCTCTCATCAGGATAGCGGAATGTTCTGTGATGTCACAGAACGTTCTGTGATGTCATGGAATGTGCTGTGATGTCATGGAATGTTCTGTGACGAGATGCAAGAACTACTCAACTAACTAAAGGAAAAAATTAAGGTCAATCAATATGAAAACAAGGATTTTAAGAACTTTGAAAGTTTACAGTAACTGCAAAGACAATCAAAAATATTAAAATGATGGAACTGGCACGCATCAGGACCAACCCAGAAAAGGAAGAGCAAGAGTTTTATCAGAGTTACCCCAGATTAGAGCACCTAAAAGCTTCTTCACAGAGTATTTTGGTTTGTTTAACACTTTTTAGTTACTACATGATTCCTTATGTGTGAAGTTGCTCTGGTCTGAGATCAGTAGAGGGTTATACGGGTTCATGGATCTGGTCTGAACTGGAGCTCTGACCTCGGGGGTTGAACCACCAGCTGAGCGAGGGACGCTCAGACGGAAAGAAGAAGAGGATGGAGATGATGATGACTCCGGTCACGGCGTCTGACACGTACCTGCAGCCATGAGACAAACAGAACAGGAAGAAAGAGATAAATAAAAAATTTAATTTATTGTGAAAGTCTCTTTTATTATCTGAACATCTCCTGTCCATCAGAACATGTTATTAGACTGCTGTTTCAGGTTCAGTCTGATTATCCATTAACCGCAGACTCTATTACTGTCTGTCTCCTGCTCATCTCCAGACGGGTGGATGGTGTTGGTGATGATCTGTGAGGTAATAGATTGAGTGTATATCTGAGTTATCAGCTGGATTAGTTATAATGGAGGAGATTAGCTGAAAATAGGTAATAAACTGGGTCTTTGTTCAGAACTTCTTTATTCTGGTTAATCTCATTATACAGCCTGCTGTTCTCCACTGCTGCTACAGCTGAGGCTCCTGCAGGGCCAGATCACAGAGTTCAATCTCTCTCTCCCTCTCTCTCTCTCTCTCCTTTTTTTTCTCTCCTTCTATTTCTCTCTCTCGCTCTCTACCTCACTCTCTCGCTCTCTATTTCTCTCTCTCTACCTCACACTGTCTCTCTCTATTTCTCTCTACATATTTATCTCTCCCCTTCACTATATGTCTATATTTCTCTCTCTCTTTCACTCTCTCCCCCTCTCTATTTCTCTTTCTCCTTCGCTATCTCTCTATTTTTCCTTTGTTATCTCTGTCTCTATTTCTCTCCCTGTCTCCTTTATTATATCTCTCTCTATTTCTCTTTCAATCTTTTCTTCACTATCACTCTTTCTATTTCTCTCTTTATCTCTCTTTCTCTTTCTCTATCCCATTCTCCTCCATGTCTCTCTCTATTTCGCTTTCTCCTTCATTATATCTCTCTATTTCTCTTTCTCCTTCATTATATCTCTCTATTTCTCTTTCTCCTTCATTATCTCTATCTATTACTCCTTTGTTATCTCTCTGTCTCTATTTCTCTCCCTGTGTCTCCTTTATTATATCTCTCTCTATTTCTCTTTCTATCTCTCCTTCACTCTCTCTCTTTTCTCTTTCAATCTTTTCTTCACTATCACTCTTTCTATTTCTCTCTTTATCTCTCTTTCTCTTTCTCTATCCCATTCTCCTCCATGTCTCTCTCTATTTCGCTTTCTCCTTCATTATATCTCTCTATTTCTCTTTCTCCTTCATTATATCTCTCTTTTTCTCTTTCAATCTTTTCTTTACTATCTCTCTATTTCTCCTTTGTTATCTCTCTGTCTCTATTTCTCTCCCTGTGTCTCCTTTATTATATCTCTCTCTATTTCTCTTTCTATCTCTATCTCTCCTTCACTCTCTCTCTTTTCTCTTTCAATCTTTTCTTCACTATCACTCTTTCTATTTCTCTCTTTATCTCTCTTTCTCTTTCTCTATCCCATTCTCCTCTATGTCTCTCTCTATCTATTTCTCCTTCCCCTTCACTATCTCTCTCTAGAACTCCTTCACTGTCTCTTTCTCTGTATTTCTCTTTCTCCTTCCTTATCTGTTTCTCCTTCATTATATCTCTATATTTCTCTCTCTCCCTTTCTCTCCTTCACTATGCCTCCCTTTCTCTCTTTCTACTTCTCTTTCTCCATTATCTCTCTCTATCCCTCTCAATCTCTCCTTTGCTATCTCTCTATTTCTCCTTTACTGTGTCTCTTTATTTCTCTTTCTCCTTCACTATCTGAAGCTTTTTATTTCTCTCTCTTTCTCTCCTTCATTATCTCTCTCTCTATTTCTCCTTCACTATCACTCTGTCTATTTCTATTTTATCTCTCCTTCATTATCTCACTCTATTTTTTCTTTCAGTCTTTTCTTTACTATTGCTCTATTTTTCTTTCTCCATCACTTTCTCTCTCTTTCTCTCAATTTCTTTTTCCCCTTCACTCTCTATTTCTCTCTCTAAACCTCCTTCACTATCACTCTCTCTATTTCTATCTTTATCTCTCTTTCACTTTCTCTCTCTTTATCCCACTCTCCTCATTCTGTCTCTTTCTCGAGATTTCTCTTTCTCCTTCATTATCTGTTTCTCCTTCACTATATCTCTATATTTCTCTCTCTCCCTTTCTCTCCTTCACTATGTCTTCCTCTCTCTCTTTCTTTCTCCACTATCTCTCTCTCTATCTCTCTCAATCACTCCTTTGCTATCTCTCTCTATTTCTCTCTTTCTCCTTCACTATCTCACTACATTCAAAATAGCTTTTTTTTTCTCTCTCTTTCTCTCCTTCATTATCTCTCTCTATATTTCTTTCTATCTCTCCTTTATTATCTCTATTTCTTTTTTATATTTTCTTCACTATTGCTCTATTTCTCTTTCTAACTCTCATTGACTATCTCTCTCCCTCTCTTTATTTCTCTTTCTCTTTCACTATCTCTCAATTTCTCTCTCTATCTCTCATTTACTATTGCTCTCTCTATTTCTCTACTTCTCATTCTCTGTAACTATCTTTACCTCTATTTCTCTTGTTTCTTCTTCTCTCTCTCTCTCTTTCTTGCTCTCTCTCTCTCTCTATTTCTCTCTCTTTCATTATCTCTTACACTCTCTCTATTTTTTCTTTCTCCTTGACAATATCTCTTTCTATTTCTCTTTCCCCTTCACTATCTCTCTCTTTTTCTCTCTATTTCTCTATTTCTCTTTCTCCTTTGCAATCTCTCTATATTTCTCATTCTTCTTTACAATCTTTCTCCCCCTCTTTCTTTATTTTCTCTTTCTCCTTCACTATCATTCCCTCTATTTCTCTCTCTATCTTACCTTGTAAAGGGTATAATATACAGTAGGACCCTTTCAGTGTTCTGGAGAGAGCTCTCCTCTGATATCAACACCGTATCAACACTGATAGAGAAAGAAACACCTTCTCAGGTCTTAAGCTGACATCATGACAGAGGAATTTCCTGCTGGAAAATAAAAGCTCGTCCTCTAACCCTGCTGGACATTATCTCTTTTAAGAATATCAACGGCTCGTATTCACAGAGCTAAGGCCAGAACTGTGAGGAGATGATGGAAGGATGTTTTCTTCTACAGCTTTATTATATAACATTGATCATACTGCCGCCTTCTTTTTACAAAGACAAGATAACAAGCACTAATAGCCTCTTCACAGCCCATAATTATCAGCGCTGCCATAGATACTGTGTTTTTTATCTCTATTAAAGCGGAGGATCTTTATTTCCACGTCTCTGAGATGAGAGTCTCTATCAGAGTAAATCAGGCAGAGAGAGCGCAGACCGACACCCTGCAGTCAGAGAAAGGTCAGAATATCGGAAACACTGAGTCGAGGGAGACTCGCCCGGATCCCTGCACCTACCTGTCTCTCTGCATTAGTGTGATGGAAGAGCTGGGGGGGCGGGGGCTTCTCTGATATACTGACGGATCTGTTTTAGTGATCTATAGTAGAGTTTAGATTTGGCCCAAAACCCGACCCGCCCCATAAACTGTTATTATGAGCCCGAGCCCGATTTAAACCCCACAGTTTGTTAGTAAGTAAAACATTAAAACGGAGCTTTTTAACAACATTTTAGGGCTGTTTCAATCAGCGAAATCTGTTCTGAATTATGTTAATTATTATTGCAACACTGAAGAAGCATAGACCTATTATTGTTTAATAGAAATGTAACATAGGTAAAGAATATAAAATACTTTCGAACCAAAAAAAAACTTTTTATATTGAGCTCATAGCTTAAATACAAAAAGCATAAAAAAACAGCAATACGGCTATACACTGCACAATCATTAAACCCAAATACACCAGCAACAATAATATAATTTACAATGACTTTCCTCCACTCTAATATAATAAACAAGGTTTAAGAATATAAAACACTTTCTGAACAAACAAACATTTTAATATTTAGCATATAACCTAAAACCCACAAAAAAACAGCTATATTTATAACATTATTATAACCTGAGCAACTTTTTTTTTTAAATCACAGTTTGATTTGTTACTTTGCTATATTGTGATGATCATGCTTTATATTTAAATACAATTCAAATAGCATTAAAAAACTGACGCCTACATCACAGACCATTTCCTTTAGCCCGGAAAGTCTGAAGTATTGTGGATTATTTTGCATAATCAAAAAACTTTACCTTAAACATTTTCTTTGAGTTTCTATGATTTTAGCAAATTGAAAACCTCTGGAATATAATCAAGAGGAAGATGGATGATCACAAGCCATCAAACCACCAAACTGAACTGCTTGAATTTTTGCACCAGGAGTAAAGCAGCATAAAGTTATCCAAAAGCAGTGTGTAAGACTGGTGGAGGAGAACATGATGCCAAGATGTATGAAAAAAACTGTGATTGAAAACCAATCAGGATTATTCCACCAAATATTGATTTCTGAACTCTTAAAACTTTATGAATATGAACTTGTTGTTTTCTTTGCATTATTTGAGGTCTGAAAGCTCTGCATCTTTTTTTGTTGTTATTTCAGCCATTTCTCATTTTCTGTAAATAAATGCTCTAAATGAGAATATTTTTATTTGTAATTTGGGAGAAATGTTGTCTGTAGTTTATAGAATAAAACAACAATGTTCATTTTACTCAAACATATCCTCCTGAGACCCGAACGTTTCCTTTGTGTTCATTCTTCTAGCTATTTAAGATTAGTAGGACTTAAAACTAGCTTAAAAACGAAACTGTATTTTTGCAAAAAACAAGTTATTGTACAAAAACATCGTTCTCATATGGGACAGCAGTTTATTTTAACATATAACATTTATCTTTGACATTTGTGATCAGTAGGACCCAATTTGTCCAAAAACTAATTTTAGCTTTCTACACTAAAAAAAAAAGTTTTAAACATAAAATTCAATGCAAATTTTCACCAAGTCTATGTTTCTGTCTGGACTGGCTGTAGAAACTTTTGACTGGGATTCCCATCATCTTGTTTTTTATAATCAATTAATTGTAACGTCATGTGACCACTAGTGTCTCCATATAAGGCCAATGGGTCAATACTTATATATAATATATAAAATTATCATGGTGCACAGAAGCAGATATGTATTGTCCTCATACGAGGACGCAGGGTTTAAGAGAATATACCTATAAATAGCAAAATCAGAGAAACTGATTCAGAAACTGAAGCGCTCTCTTCATATTTTTTCCCAGAGCTGTATATATATATATATATATATATATATATATATATATATCATATATCATATATAATGATAAATATGCTGCACTATTCATAAACAGGTGGTGGTAAAATAAAGAAACAAACATTTACAAAATATTCAGCTGTGTCTCGCTATCCTCCACTGCTGCTACTATTAGCGTAATTGCGCTAATAACACATTTAATGGTTATATAATGTAGGTTAGAGCCTCGTTCCCGGTGGTTTATTAGCGTTTACTCTTCAGTGTGTTTTAGAGTGATATGAAAACGTTCAGGCTTTTGTCTGAGGAAAACACAGAGCCTCAGAGGTCATGTTTTAATCATTTCACTCCCTTTAACAGGGAATAATCACACGGCAGAAAATAGAGAAAAGAGCACAAACGTGCGTCATATATATTACAATATAATAAAGCTATTTATTTTCTGTGTGCCCTTAAAATACTGCCTTCAGCAATATAAACAATAGAAGCCACAGACGTCTGTATAAAATGGTAAATATTGTAGTTAAATAAAATATATACATACAAATGTAATAGTGTAATAGTGTTTTCTGTGTGCTGGTATTTTGTGACCTTTATGGATCTTTTAACTCAATAATGCAGTTCTACACAGCACCAGTCAAAAGTTTGGAGACCTTCTCTTATTCAGTGTTTTTCTTTATTTCTTTATTTTATTTATTTAATGAAAACGATTAAGGGACAGATATGGAATTGTGTAGTAATTCAGGACACTGTGAAAAGCAGCGCATCTCAATGAATTTGAATATCATTGAAAAGTTACTTTTTATTTCAGTAATTCAGTTGAAAATGTGAAACTCATATATTATACAGATGTATTAAACACAGAGTGATCTATTTTAAGAGTTAATTTATTATACTGTGGATGATTATGAAGCTTACAGCCAATGAAAACCCAAAAATCAGTGTCTCAGAAAATTAGAATAATATATAAGATCAATTGGTACTTTTGGCAGTGTGGGCAGTGTGCCAAGTCCTGCTGGAAAATGAAATCCGAGTCTCCATAAAAGTTTTTCTCAGCAGAGGGAAGAAGCATGAAGTGCTGTAAGTGCTGATTTTGTGAGAAAACAAAACTGCACTGACTTTAGACTTGATAATAAAACACAGTGGATCAACACCAGCAGATGACAGACATGTCTCTCCAAACCATCACTGATCATCAGTACATTTTACATTTCATTTAAAGTAAATGAAGGGATCAGAGTCTGGAGGAAGAGTGGAGAGACACACCGTCCAAACTGCTCGAGGTCTAGTGTGAAGTTTCCACCAATCAGTGATGGTTTGGAGAGACATGTCAGTGTTTATGGAGATGCGGATTTCATTTTCCAGCAGGACTTGGCACAATGCCCACACTGCCAAAAGTAGCAGTTGGTCTTATATAATATTATATATATGAATATAATATAATATAATATAATATATGTAATATATGAATTTTACATTCTGAACTGAATTACTGAAATAAAGTAACTTTTCAAAAATTTTTTTTTAGATTCTTAAAGAATATAAAATATATAAAAAATATTTCTGGTTTGTTTAATACTTTTTCTTACTAAATAATTCCACACATGTCCCTGTATAGCTTTAATATAGTCTTTAATATTAAATTTACAATGTAAGAGTGAAGAGGTGTGTGTTTAAACTTTTGACTGGGTTTAAACATTTTTACACTTTTATATAAGTAAAAGTTTAATTTACAGCATTAGTGTTTTTAACAGACTTCTTACCCTTTGTTGAAGAGTACGGACCACCCTGTGACAAATTTGGGGTCTCTGGTGAAGAGGAGGATGGCGAATAGAATGAAGAAGAAAGAGATGGATCCTTCAGCAAAACTAAAAAAGAGGAGAAAAACAAATAAAATATATATTTATAGAAGTAGGTTATGAGGTGAAATAGCTGAGAGTTAACGCAATTTTAACTAATTTAGACTTATCTGACAGAGTTAAATATTTCAGTATTGACCCCAATAAACCCAATAAATACTGTCCGATTTAAGTAAACTCCGCCCAATTAAACTCATTATTTGTATAATTGTTGTGTCCTCCCCACTTCTTACCTACCATCAGTGTGTAGTCTTGCCCACCAGAACTATCTTTCATAGGGTTTTCTATTATATTTTACATAAATGTTGTTTGCCAGGCCAACGTGTTGTAGGCTATAAGAGCAAGTTACCATCTTATGTACTGTAAATTGTGACAAAGTTCCTATACAATGTAAAAATACACTGACAGGTTGTAAGCAGGGATGTTTTATTGTGTATTAGAAACCAAAAACACAAACTAACCTCAATAGTCAATAGTATCAATTGACTAATCTTCTTCTAATTTATTTTTTAACTCTTTTCAGTGTTAGTGTAACAATTTAGGGACTTAAACACATGCAATTGTGAGTTACAAAAAATGTTGGCAGCGTGTTTTAAAAGTGTTGATTTAACTCCAAAGAGGAGTGTGAAGCTACAGTATATAAACTCTGATAAAGAGTTGAAATCAACACTGACGCTGTGTACATAATTTAAATATGAAGTTCAAAATATGGGGCAAAATATACATATCTAAGTTAAATACATACATATTCTGGTTTGTTTAAAACTTTTTTTGTTTACTAAATAATTCCATAGGTTTTTCTTAATAGTTTGAATGAAAAGCATTTTAAAATAATAAAAAAAAACACTAATTTTATTTAAGGTGTGTGTCCAAACTTTTGACTGGTACTGTAGTTCACATACAGCCAGTCACGATAAACATATTTGTTGTTATATAGTTATTATAGTTATTGGGCTGATACATTGTCCTCAAAGCAATTGAGATAAACATTATTATTGTCATTTTAACACAAATGTATGCCAGTGACATAATAACAAAATAATAATAATAGAATAATAATGCGAGCAGTATTAATAACAGAAAAATACTAGTGCATCTAAAAAATATATATAATTAAAAGGTTACTTTATTTCAGTAATTCAGTTCAAAATGTGAAACTCATATATTATATAGATGTATTAAACACAGAGTGATCTAGTTAGAAAGTTACAATATTATATTAAGGTCAATTGGTACTTTTGGTACAGTGTGGGCAGTGTGCCAAGTCCTGCTGGAAAATGAAATCCACATCTCCATAAAAGTTGTTTTCAGCAGAGGGAAGCATGAAGTGCTAATGACTTACGGAGATGGAGATACGGATTTCATTTTCCAGCAGGATTTGGCGCACTGCCAACAGTATCAATTGGTCTTATATAATATTCTATAATATTTTTTAGACACTGATTTTTTATTGGCTGTGAGCCATAATCAACAATAATCAAGAATAAAAGAAATCAATGATTAAAATAGATCACTCTGTGTTTAATACATCTATATAATATATGAGTTTCACATTTTCAACTAAATTACTCAAACGAAGTAACTTTTTTTCTCAATAATAATATTGTAATAGAGATTTTTTTTAGATTAGAATTGTAAAATAGACATTTTAAGATCTCAAATAACTAAAACAGAAATAAAATGAAAATGTGTTTTTTTTAATACTAGCTCATTTATAATAATATTATGTTCTTCTTGGTAAAGAAAACTGAACATATCAAGCTAAGCTAAAGTTACTGAGGTCATGTACACTTATTTATTAGGATATAAATATGATATATGGATACCGTCGCTATGGTGACAGCTATATTTCACATTAAACAGATTAATCACTAAATAATAAGTAAACTAATCTCAGTGCAGTTTTATTGGAGGTATTGTTGAGTATGGGGAACAGTCTCAGATATCAGCGTAGGTCTGAGTTATGAAATATCGCAGCGTGTAGTCTTACTTGATGGGGCCGAGCTTTTTGTAGTCTTCATCAATAACCGCTCTGGCCTTGGCCTCTGCAGCTGCTCGATCATCCTGCTTATTTATACACAGCCTGAACACACACACACATAAAAACCCATAAATTACCAAAATACATCTCTGAAAAACACATCTCTGTAAAAAATGAAGAGAGCACTTCAGTTTCTGATTCAGTTTCTCTGATTTTGCTATTTATAGGTTTATGTTTGAGTAAAATGAACATTGTTGTTTTATTCTATAAACTACAGACAACATTTCTCCCAAATTCCTAATAAAAATATTCTAGTCATTTACAGCACTTATTTACAGAAAATGAGAAATGTCTCAAATAATGCAAAGAAAACAATGTCATATTCATAAAGTTTTAAGAGTTCAGAAATCAATATTTGGTGGAATAACCCTGATTTTTAATTACAGTTTATTTTTCATGCATATTGGCATCATGTTCTCCTCCATCAGTCTTACACACTGCTTTTGGATAACTTTATGCTGCTTTACTCCTGGTGCAAAAATTCAAGCAGTTCAGTTTGGTGGTTTGATGGCTTGTGATCATCCATCTTCCTCTTGATTATATTCCAGAGTTTTTACATTTGGTAAAATCAAAGAAACTCATCATTTTTAAGTTTTCCAGAGTTGTATACATGTTTTATATTTTAGATTTTTTTTAAGTAGCTCCTCTTGTTTAGAGGATCAGTTTTGAACATCTCTGCTGGATTTTCTCAGTCAGTTTTATGAGGTAGAGTCACCTGGAATTCAGGCTTTCAGTTAACAGCTGTGCTGAACTCATCAAGAGTTAATTACTTGAGTTTCTTGTCTCTTAATAAAGTGTTTGAGAGCATCAGTTAAAGTAAAGTAGTGAAGAGGTAGAGTTACAGGTATACAGTGAATAGTGAATATTTGAGTAATGTTCGAATCCAGATTATGAGAAGCAAGAACTGCCAAACTTTTGACTGGTTCTGTATATGAATACACATATGTGTGTGTGTGTGTGTATGTATGTGTGTGTGTACCGTGTGTTGAGTCCTCCATATAGAAAGGAAATCCAGATCCACGCAACGAAGAGGAAAATGATCATGAGCGGAAAAGCAAAGACGAACCAGGAGCCGAAGTTGATCAGATCACACTCTGGAAAATAACTGCAAAACACATTTATTACGGTTGCGCATTGCAACCACCTAGCAACTGCTTAGCAACACCTTAGCAACCACCTAGCAACACCATAGCAACCATCCTAGCAACTGCTTAGCAACCACCTAGCAACTGCTTAGCAACACCATAGCAACCACCACAGATACCATAGCAATGCCTTAGCAACCACCTAGCAACTCCTTAGCAACCACCTAGCAACTGCTTAGCAACACCATAGCAACCACCACGGATACCACAGCAATGCCTTAGCAACCACCAGGCAACTGCTAAGCAATACCTTAGCAACCACCATGGATACCAGTGCATTGCCTTAGCAACCACCTAGCAACACCTTAGCAACTGCTTAGCAACACCTTAGCAACCACCACGGAAACCATAGCAAGCAGCTAGCAACATCATAGCAACGACCATAGCGATCGGTGGGAGACATTTTAGCTGCACAACCATCCTGCGTTTCCTTCAGGGAATGCACTTTTCTAGTTTATTATAATATTACATTACAGTGATGTCAATTAGTTATTACAATGTATCACATTATTTAGGATTAATCACATGTTGTCTTCCCATTAATACTAACATTTTAATAATAATTCTCTAGTAATGTCATTTACTTTGAAATGACAATTGCAATAATCTTAATGCTGGTAGTTCCCAGTATAGTGTTTTTTATTTAGTATTGTAAACACAGCATAGCTACTGTCAAATTCAAAATACTGTATATTTATGCTGAAATACGTGAAATACGGATTCAATCTCATGAATAACTCTCACTGTGGTCACCCCTAACACTGTCATTCTGCCTGCTCTGGACTCTGAACTACAAGACTCCAGTTCCCAGCATGCACTCAGACTGAACTTCCCTGACGCTATAGCGCTCCCGCTCCCCCAGTTTCTGATTGTTTGCACCTGGCCTGTCTAGTATAAATACCCCTCAGTTTGATCTGTTCCATAACGATTTTTAATCTAGTTATCTAGCTCTTCTACAATGTGTTTCCTTTCTTTATTACATTTTATACCGACTTGTTTTTGTTTTAGACTCTTCCGAAGTTTTGCCTTGTCTTCTCTATAGTTTATTTCATTGCCGACCATTTTTGTATTTTTGACTCCTCTTTTGCCTTGGCCCTCTCCTTGCTGGAATTACCATGTATAACTCAGTTTTGTCTGGCTACTCTCTGGTATGTTGTTTTTTTGTATTTGCTGCCATCGTGTCACTGACTCTAACTACACAAACCTCAGACACCCATGATTAATTAAGATAAGTAGTACATGCATTATGTGCATTTTGAGTTGCACAAGGTGTACTTTTCCTGTCGTTATGATTGCAAAGACACATAGACGAGCTCTAAATCAAGCTGAAATAGGGACTATCATTTTTTATTATTCATTTACTAAAACTTTGCTAGTATTGACCCACGCCCTTGACTGGGCAGAGAAGAAGAAAGAGGGGGAGCGAACTCAGAGTATTTGGGATGGAGTTCGGGGCAGCTTCGCTGTAAAGCGTGAAGCCGAAGCCCCCCCTCTCATGAAGAGAAACATGAGAAGAGAATAAAATTAAAGAAGGAGGAAGATGGGGAGGAGGTGGGTGCGAGGTTTGTTCAATGAGTAGGTAGAGAGGAAGTGACGGTTTAAATAGGGATGGAAGTGGGAGGAGTGAGGGCGTGGATCACTCCCAAAACTTAGTTATGACACATAACTCCATTTTGCTAGTATTGACCCACGCCCTTGACTGGGCAGAGAAGAAGAAAGAGGGGGAGCGAACTCAGAGTATTTGGGATGGAGTTCGGGGCAGCTTCGCTGTAAAGCGTGAAGCCGAAGCCCCAAAAATTAAATCAGAACTTTCGACCACTGCTAGGATTTAAGAAGCAACTGAGTGTTGGAAGTCCGACCTTGTAGTCTTTGAGAAAGCCGGAGGATGAACCGATGCATGGGGAAGGCAGTGTGGAAGTCAAAGGAAAGAAAGGTAGGGAATAATTAAGTAAGGTATTTGAAGGTGCTGCCAGCCTATTCGAGTATAGGAATGTATGAGGTCCTTGGTGGCAGAAATCGGTTGAAGTGGAAAGGTAGTGTTGAGCGACTTAATGGAATGATGCACGTGTTGTACATGTAGTTAAAGGCCCCTAAAGCAGCCACCGACCCGCATGCGCAGCAGGAGCGACCTGGTAAGGTAGAAGGGGTGCTCCTGATGGTCCAACAGAAGCGAGGGGGGGGGGTGGGGGCGATGGAGTGGGAAGACGGTGTGGGAAGACGGGGCGATGGAGTGGGAACACGGAGTGGGAAGATGAGGCGATGGAATGGAAGACGGGGCAATGTAGTGGGAAGATGGAGTGGGAAGACAGAGTGGGAAGATGGGGCGATGGAGTGGGAAGAAGGAGAGGGAAGACGGAGAGGGAAGACGGGGCGATGGTGTGGGAAGAAGGAGAGGGAAGACGGAGAGGGAAGACAGGGCGATGGTGTGGGAAGAAGGAGAGGGAAGACGGGGCGATGGAGTGGAAGGCGGGGCGATGTAGTGGGAAGATGGAGTGGGAAGACGGAGTGGGAAGACGGGGCGATGGAGTGGGAAGACGGAGTGGGAAGACGGGGCGATGGCGTGGGAAGACGGAGTGGGAAGACCGAGGCGATGGAATGGGAAGAAGGAGTGGGAAGATGGCAGCAACGGGAGATGGAAAAAGAGTAGGGAGGACAGACAGAATGAGGACAGTTGGAATGGCGGTGGGAAGATGGAGGATGGGAAGGGAGGACAGATGGACTGGTGTTGGGATGATGGAGGATGGGCAGGGAGGACAGATGAAATGGCGTTGGGATGATGGAGGATGGGCAGGGAGGACAGACAGACTGGTGTAGCGAAGATGGGTAAGGAGGCGAAGACGAGGGTGGCGGTGACAAAGGTTAGTATGGTGAGGGTGATTGTTACAACGGCAACGAAAGATTGGAATGAAGAGGGCGAGATTATGTCCCAGATGGTGGCGATTATGCGCGCGGTGAAGGTGCAAGCTATGAATTTGCCGCGATGATGGCGATGACATAGGCAGAGATGGTGGCAATGATGCTGATGGTGGTGAAGATGGCCAAAGTGAGGGCAAGATGATGCCCAAGACGATGGCGGCGAAGGCAAAGAAGATGAAGACGAAGGCGGGAAGATTGCAGCGAAGATGGCGATGACAGACAGAGATGGAGACAATGAGGATGGCCATGAAAACTGTGGCAGAGGTGATGAAGGTGATGCAGGCAGAGATGGTGGCGATGATGACCATGGTGATGAAGATGGCCAAAGTGAGGGCAAGATGATGCCCAAAACGATGGCAGCGATGGGAAAGAAGATGAAGACGAAGGCGGGAAGATCGCAGCGAAGATGGCGATGACAGACAGAGACGGAGACAATGAGGATGGCCATGAAAACTGTGGCAGAGGTGATGAAGGTGATGCAGGCAGAGATGGTGGCGATGGTGACCATGGTGGCGAAGATGGCCAAAGCGAGGGCAAGGTGATGCCCAAGACGATGGCGATGAAGATGAGGAAGATGAAGACGAAGGCGAGAAGATCGCAGCGATGATGGCGATGACAGACAGAGACGGAGACAATGAGGATGGCCATGAAAACTGTGGCAGAGGTGATGAAGGTGATGCAGGCAGAGATGGTGGCGATGGTGACCATGGTGGCGAAGATGGCCAAAGCGAGGGCAAGGTGATGCCCAAGACGATGGCGATGAAGATGAGGAAGATGAAGACGAAGGCGAGAAGATCGCGCTGATGGTGATGCAGGCAGAGATTGCGGCAATGATGAGGATGAAGATGGCTACTACAATGACGATGATAGCCACGACGAAAACTATGGGAACGGGAGCAGCTGGTCGCAGGAGACAGACAGGTGCAGAACCATCGTGTACCAGGTAAGGAGCGGTCGGCAACACCACATGCGAGGTTTGTTCAATGAGTAGGTAGAGAGGAAGTGACAGTTTAAATAGGGATGGAAGTGGGAGGAGTGAGGGCATGGATCACTCCCAAAACTTAGTTATGACACACAACTCCACTTAACTTGTTTTCATTTGTTGATTTATTTATGCAATAAAAAAACTAAAATATTTTGCATGAATTGCTTTTGCTCAATTTCACTGTATTAAAAATAAAATATTGGTGTTGTCTTTGGGGGATTTTGACATATTGGTATTGATATTAATATTCCGAGGAATTTTATGTATGCTATGTACAATGTATAATCTCTATCTCTTTCTGTTCTTGCGCTTTTCAAGTTGCACAAGGTGTACTTTTCCTGTCGTTATGAAAGCAAATGCACACAGACACTCCCTTAATCAAGCTGAAATAGGGCCCATAATTTGTTATCACTCATTTACTAAAACAGTGTTTTTTATTTGTTGCCAACTAGGCATATTTATGCAATAAAAAATATATATTGTGCATTTCACTCAACTCCACTGCATAAAAAAATAAAATATTGTTTTTTTTTGCTTTCTGGCAATTTTGACATTGATATTAAGTCATGTTTCCAAGCCTTTTTCTCACATTTTAGTCAGTGATCCCTGTAGTTATATATGTTATTTAAGGCAGGAGATGATCTGGCTGGTCATTACCGCGCCCTCCTGGCCTTTTCACACAGCCTGATGATCCAGCGTTCAGGTGCTGCAGTTAATGATCAGTACAGGTAACCTGAGGAGTTATTAACACACACAGCGTCCAGCCGAGAGCCCTGCTGTTCCTCAGGAGAACCCGGGAACACCGTGTGCTCCGAGTTTAATATTCTAACAGCAGCATTTCAGCTCAGACTCCAATTAAACTCAGAAAAACTGAACAACATCATAAAAGCATTTCCATTACAGATCCGAGCTCAATAACCGGTCTGGACTCGAAATGCCGCCACACAAATTTACTGCCGGCGCTGCTCATTCTGAGATAATGAACGCTGATTCATTTCTATAAAAACAACATCTGCACTCATCTCAGTGTTTTCCAGCTTAATCTGCGTCTGTCGTATCGGCTGTGTTCGCCTGATTAACCAATATTTTCATTTTCTCTTTATACAGAAAAACTGCACAAAACACTGATTTAAATCTGAATATAATATAGAAGCACGAGGACCACTTTGTTAAGTGCTTTAACAAATTCTTATGCAAAACCTGAGTAAATCACTTTTCTATTCATTAAATAAATCTAATATCGTCGCTGTCCAATGAAAAACACTTATCTGCATTCTTGTCGATTTTTAGTTTACTACATAATTTGATCAGACAAACTGTCTCTTACACTGTCCCAACATTTCTCGATGAACGGACCAATAGAAACTCTTCAAAATGACCTGAAATAAACTCTTTTTACATTGACTTCCATTGAAAGTTTACAAGGATTTTTCTCTCTCCTGTAAAGTTGCTGTTTTGGAGATACTTGTTTTTCATTGGACAGCGATAATATAGTATCAATCAATCAATCAATCAATTAATCAACCTTGATTTTTGACTTGTAAGTACCCTCATTTTCACTTTAGCCGAGCATTTATAAACACAGGAATTGACATGACAAAGTAATGTCAAAATAATAACTAAATTTAATAATTAAAAAATAAAAGGCATGTACGAATAATTCTCTTAATTAATCGCAGGTGTGTTTAATTTTGGGCGTAACGTGAAATAAACTAGTTAAATCAGAGTTTCACTTGCCCAGCGTTCCCTTTAAGAGTCAGGTAAGCTCTGGCTTTGGCGGATTGCTATTTTAACAGCGCAGCTACCTGGACATGTCCAATGGTTCTCAGCAGAAAATAAATAAAAGATAAAAACTAAGTTAAAATAATAATAATAATATTAATTATAAAAAAAATTGGTTTAAGACATTAAGGTCAAAAGAAGATAAGACTAATACAACAAAAAAAAACTTTTAAAATTAATCTAAAACGAACTTTTACATAATACAATAAAATACAAATAAATAAATAAATAAACAAAAGCATTAGCCTTACCCATTAACCCGGCTATCACATCTGGAGCAGCATTAGCATTACCTTCTTACCGCACTAAGCGATAGCTCTTTGGCCGTTCAGAGGTGAGTATTATCGGCCTGGCTATCACTGCTGGAGCAGCATTAGCCTTACCCACTAACTGTGCTAAGCTCTAGCTCTTAAAATGCACTTTATAAATCTGATGTGTCTTATAGTGTGAAAAATACGCTACATCAGTGTTGAGTGTACCCACCTCTTCAGCTGCCCGACGAGGATGAGGTTGGGGGCGGTTCCGGTGAGGGTGGCCGTGCCCCCGATGCTGGCGGCGTACGGGATACAGATCAGGAATCCTTTCCACACCTTCAGCTGATACTCCGCCTCCTTCCTGATCTCCTCCGCACTCCTCCTATCCCCTCGCTCCGCCACATCCACCCTGAGAGAGATCAGCACAGAAATATATATATATATATATATATATATATATATATATTAGGGGTGTCACGATTCTCTAAATCCTCGATTCGATTTTATTTTCCGATTTTAGGGTCACGATTCAATTCGATTCTCGATTTTCTTTTTTCTTTTTTTACAGCAGAGAGGCCTAAGCCAGTTTTAGATTAGTCTATGGTCAGTCATTGGTTTGATTCATCAAATTTACAATATCTTATTTCAAAAGGTGGGCTTAATATAAGTGATGCAAAGTGATAAATAAATAAATAAATAAAGACCCAGCATTTTAATATGATAAATAAGAGATTTTAAAATAAAATATACAACAAATTATATAAAAACATCATAAGAATCAAAGGAAAAAAAATGATACAGATACAAATACAGATGAACATCTATACAATGAACAGACAGACATTCATTGCTTTCTCAGCAAGGCTTCATTTAGACTGACACTTGTCAGTCTATCTTTGCTATCATAACGACGGGAAAAGTACATATTCCATGGCTTGAAATACCCAAATTTTGGGCATAAAGTGAAATAAACCAATTAGAGTCTCACTTGCCTTCAATTCCTTTTAAGAGTCAAGTGCGCTCTGACTTTAAGAACCCAGAGGATTGCTATTTTAAGGGTGCAGCAACCTGAACGTGTCCAACAAACTCTTCTCAGCAGAGGAAACTGAGCTGCTGGTTGACGCTGTGAAGGAGCTCCAGCAGCTCATTTACGGGAACAGCAATGTTATTTTATTTACTATTCTGTTTATTGTTGATGTAAAAGGTGCCAAGATAGCAATGAACGTCTGACTGAAATGTACCTGAACACACCTCATTTCTACCTCAGAGCACCACGTCCATCAGTGTAGATATATTCAGAAGCTCTGCTGCTATTTAAATGATGCAGATGAAAGGTGTGAAAATAGACTGATTGTTGGCGGGGTGTAAGATAGCAATGAGCACAGGGTTAAAACTCATTCCATGCCAATTAAATTTTTTTTTTCTTTTGCAAAAACGCACTAAATCTGACCATCTGGATTCAGGTCACACTTTATCCACAGCCGCTGATTACAGTTCACAGTGCACTGTTTAATGCAGGCGCTGCCCTCGTTATACAAATATACGCTCACACTTAACTCGTACCAGCTTACAGCCTGGGAAGTCCGCACGCGCTCAGTAGCGACGGGCAGATAATCAGACTGATAAGACGCTCTGAGCGGCGAGACCTCGTGCTGTTAGAGTTATGAAGGCCATTACTGAGAGAGCAGCGGCTCCAGCAGAACTCTCTGACATTTCACTCAGTTTACTGCAGGATCCTGCGTCCACTCACCTGTCCTCTCCTGTCAGGACGTGCTTCTCCGACGGCAGCATGTGCAGCTTCACCTGAGACTGACCTGCGGACACAAAACTTACTTTTAGTACAACTAAAACACATTTAATACAACCCACACATTTAATATTCCCACACAAATCACTGTAAATCACATAGCAGCTATTCTATATTACTGCTTCTCAGAGGCTACTTGGTTACTTGGGTAGTGTACCTCCTGGTGAGAGATTGAGGTGACTGGGGTGAAGGGGTGGGCGATATGGCCCTCAAATAATATCACAATATTTTAGGTTATTTTTGTTTTAGTTTTTTTTAGTTTTTTTTTAAATAATAAATATTTATATATTTTACATCAGATAAATTCCAATAAACTCTATATACAGCTCTGGAAAGAATTAAGTTTTTTTTATGTTTGAGTAAAATGAACATCGTTGTTTTATTCTTTAAACTACAGACAACATTTCTCCCAAATTACAAATAAAAATATTCTCATTTATAGTATTTATTTGCAGAAAATAAGAAATGGCTGAAATAACAAAAAAAAAAGATGCAGAGCTTTCAGACCTCAAATAATGCAAAGAAAACAAGTTCATATTCATAAAGTTTTAAGAGTTCAGAAATAATCAATATTTGGTGGAATAACCCTGGTTTTTAATCACAGTTTTTTTCATGCATCTTGGCATCATGTTCTCCTCCACCAGTCTTACACACTGCTTTTGGATAACTTTATGCTGCTTTACTCCTGGTGCAAACTTGGAGGAAGTAATCAGTAATTTAAATATAATGTGTGCTTTATAAATCCAAGTCCTACAAGTGTGAAAACTAGCTGATATTAAACTATTACTATTGGGTACTTTACAAACATACAATTACTTAATATTCCCCATTTTTGTGGTTCTTTTTTATTTTATTTTATTTGTTTTACTAGCATTATTTAAAATTACTTCATGCAAAAAGTCCTGGTAAATTAGTGTTTAAGAGCTAGACAAATGTTTATAGATTTATTGTTTCTACATAATGTGATTTTTTAAATATTAATATAAATATATTATCGATGTTCATTTAATTTCAACTTTTGTGGTAAAAAATGCAACAAAATAAATATTTATGTAGGTTTTATCTCCTATAAATGTTAGTTCCATTCATAGGAAAGAAAAATCTATTTTGGCCATTGTTTTATTTTTCTATTTTTTTAAACAGTAGTTTCATACAAAAAATATATACAAAAATAATTTTATACTAATACATTGCCATTGTCTAATAAAAAAAATGTAATTCACAATGTCAATTTTTAGTTAGAAATGTATAGAAATGTTCCAAAATAAACTCACAAAATCACATTAACTTCCATTATAGGTTAAGAAGCTTTTATCTTTCTCCTGTTTCATGGACAGCGGCCATATACTAATAATTTGTATGTATTTTGTTGCAGTATTACATTCTTGAAATAAATATAAAAAACAGTCTTATGTTCTCATATTGCCAGGAATATCGATTAAAAAAATAATAATCTTATATTTTATTTACTTATAGAAGTCTTACATTTTTCCACAGCAGCTGTAATAATGCTGCTTTTATAAAAGTTAAAAATGTGAAATTGACTGTCTGTATATCACAATAGTAGAGATTACACATCGATCAGAAAAAAGAGAGGCAGCGGTCGTGGTGAAGATCTGTATCCTTGAAGAGGCGACTTTAAGCGAATGAATGTTGGGGGCAGTGGAGGCGGCTCAGTGGTTATAGCGAAGGGGTTATAGATGAAAGTTGTGAGTTGTGAGTTTGAGACTTGGGTTCAGTATAAGGTGAGGTGTGTTCAGGTAAATTTCTGGCGTGTTTCTATCTAGGCGGTACAAAACACAGTTGCGCCACTGACTTATTAAAACCCTGACAACAGTCATAAGTTAGCCGTCAAATCCTATCTTAGCCATGCAGGAGCACTGTGTGCAAATTCAGCTTTTAACTTAACAATAAACAGAATAAAAAATTAAAAGACATTGCTGTTCCCTTAAATGAGCTGCTGGTGTATCTTCACAGTGTAAACGAGCAGCTTAGGATCCTCTGCTAAGACACGCAAAAGCGCCACGCTGTTAAGATACAAACATGCCAAAGTCAGAGCTCATCTGCCTCTTAAAAGAAATTGTAAGTGACACACAGATCGGTTGTTTTCACGTTACGCCCAAAATTAACCTCACCCATGATTAATTAAGGGAATTAGTACATGCCTTTTGCACACTGTAAACTGCACAAGCTGTACTTTTCCCGTTGTTATGATAGCAAAGACACACTGACACACCCTAAATCAAGCTGTACGGTTGATGGCTCACCTATAGATCACTAAAATTGGGCCCAAAGAGTAAGTTTTTCCTCTAACCTTCACAGTTCCGCTGAAAAAAACAAGGGTAAAGAGCTTGACAATAATCATTCACATATCTGCATATTTGAGACACAACTGCATGCCAAGATTTACAGCAATCCGGGAAGCATTATTATTATTATTTTCATCAAAGTCTAGGAAATTTATTTCTCATTCCATCATTTTAAAAGTCCTCCGGTGATTCCGTATAACGCTGCTTTAATCCAGTGGAGGAGTGGACGAGGAGAAACGATAGGATTTTGGCTCTTGCTTATGAATATTCATACATGCAAACATATAACATATCGCCTCTGATTGGCTAACAGCACTGGAAGGCAGCGAAACGGACAACAGTTAGAAACGTTTTAAAATAAAGACATTTTTACACTAATAACAGTCTTTGCAAAGTTATATGTTACTTTACAACATGTGTAACAAGTGCAGTTCAGCCTTTACTGATCTAGTCTTAGAGACTCTGTAAAACACCAAATTCACCAGAGATCCTATTTAAACCTATAGTTACTTACACACAGAGGTGGGTAGTCCAGATCCAGAAAATTAAATCCACCCCGGGATGGATTTTTACTTTTAACTAATATAAACAGAACTGTTCTAAACTGTTTTTACACCTACCTATCTCTATTGTACTTGGCTGGTGGTGTTTTTCCTCCATAGACTAATTCTAACCATTTGTTTCTTAGCTCTGAATTACTGGGTAAAGTATATAAACACTGATGTGTTATTCGCACAAATAACACAGGAATGAACTGCATGCTGTTCCTAGTGCTGTTAGTTATCTCCTATCTGACGAGACGGCTTCGCTGCCCGGCTTCAGCACTTCCTGTGGGCGGTCCCGAGCCGAGGTGGGCGGGGCCATGAATACTAATTCACGAGTTGATGTAGACACGGTGCTTTTCCTGATCGACTTGTTTTTCTGATTTTTTTCTTTTACTAGCTGCTGCAGAGAATGGAGGTTAAGGAAGAGTTTCATCATGTACAGCATCATAAACAACTCAGAGAGACCTACTAGGTGGTCTGGAAGTGAGGTGTGTTCAGGTACATTTCTGGCATGTTTCTATTTTGGTGACGGAAAACACAGGTGCGCTACTGAATAAATAAAACCCCAATTAAGACACAAACGTGCAAAAGTCTCTTAAAGGGAACAACAACTGGCACACTGATTGGTTTATTTTACTTTAGACCCAAAATAAACCACACCCATGATTGATTAAGATAATTAGTACATGCCTTTTGCACGTTTTGAGCCGTGCAAGGCGTATTTTTGTGTCCTCGTGATACCGTGTTTCAAAATTGACCAGTGCGCTATACATCGCTAAAATAAGGCCCTATATATCAGTGTTTTAATTAATTACTCACTTATTCTGCATAAGAGTCTTCATAGATAAAGATAATTCAGCCACATAAAGATAGTCTATTGCCAAGGAAACAATCTTCCCGCGCGGGAGAAAATGAGTTTGACGTATGCATCAGGTTCACGAGAGCACGCCTGCAGGAAATAGCTATATAATTGGGTCTATTGTCAGCATATTTCATACGATGTGAATCAGAAAAAGTCAGTCTCAGTGCTCTTAGAGCTTTAATGCATATGCATTTAAATCAACACATCAAAAAGAGACGAGAAGAAGAGCGCTCTCTGCATATCTACACAAAAATAGCAAAGCATCTTAATTTAAGAAAATAATTGAATTTGATAGAAGCTGGAGGAGGTGGTTTTTACTCTCTTTACTCTAAGAAATATAAGTACAGATTTGTACTTAAAAGAGTACAAAGCTTGTCGCTGGGGCTGTATCTTATATTGAGGTACAAAAAAGTATCTTTCAGTAAAAGTCCTTTTTTGTACCCATGTTTTTTGTGCCAGTAAAGATTATAAACATTATCATCAACTAAATATGGCTGAAAAACTTGATGATCCAAAATTGTCTGGCTTTCAAATAAAAAATGTGCAATATAAATATATACTGTTTATTAGTACAGTGATACAGAATACTGAATGTACCCTTTGGCTGCAGGTTAAATGGTAGAAATTTGTACTTATTGCTGTTAGAAATGACTTTGTACTTCAGAGGGAACAAATCTGACCCTGTAAAGACCAGTATTGTACCTTTGAGGGTACATTAATAAAGAGTGTACCTTCGAGTACAAAAAAGTACTCATATCATACCTCTGTTTTTAGAGTGTAGAAACTATTGAATTATATTATTATTAGTCTTAAAATACATTTTACATCAATAGCAGTTATTAAATCAAATATAAATCATATACAGCTCTGGAAAAAAAAACTAAGAGAGCACTTCAGTTTTTCTGATTTTGCTATTTATAGGTTTATGTTTGAGTAAAATGAACATTGTTGTTTTATTCTATAAACTACAGACAACATTTCTCCCAAATTCCAAATAAAAATATTCTCATTTAGAGCATTTATTTACAGAAAATGAGAAATGGCTGAAATAACAAAAAAGATACAGAGCTTTCAGACCTCAAATAATACAAAGAAAACAAGTTCATATTCATAAAGTTTTAAGAGTTCAGAAATAATCAATATTTGGTGGAATAAACCTGGTTTTATGGCATCATGATCTCCTCCACCAGTCTTACACACTGCTTTTGGATAACTTTATGCTGCTTTACTCCTGGTGCAGAAATTGGTTTGTGATCATCCATCTTCCTCTTGATTATATTCCAGAGGTTTTTAATTTGGTAAAATAAAAAAAATCATAATTTTTAAGTGCTCTCTTATTGTTTTCCAGAGCTGTATATTGTATATATAACTCAGTATCTTGTCTTTTCATTGAGTCTAGCTCAGGTGGACGGGTCATTCCATCATTTCACCTGGTCTGAATGCTGCTGTGATTCCATGTGAAATGGCTGGACCTTGATTTTAAAGTCGTCTGGCCTTCACAGATTCCCATTCATTTTATTTTATTTTTTGTAGTCAGAGCTTTTCAAAGTGTCAGAAATGTCAAAGTGATCTTTTTATCATTCATTTTGGTCAGCAAAAAGCACAGTTCCATTTCTCCAGGAGCTACTGTGCAAATAAATAAATAAAAAAACAGTAAGAAAAATATATACTAGATAAAACATAGAAATATTACGCAGACATTTTAATTAGCAATAGGTCTAATGATGGAGGTGGACATGGTATAGTATCTGTAGTGTCTTTAAGGGAAGCTATATAGACAGTAGCAGTGTATGGACGAGCATTGTCCTGATGGAATTTGGCAGTGAAGTATAAATAAGGCAGAACCACTGGTTGCAGGACCTCATTAAAAAAATATAAAAATGCAATCTGTACAATTTATTATTGTACACAGTGTTTTAAGGTATTTTTATCGAATTATTTGTGTTTTAAATGATAACATTTTTGGTACTACTTTAAAATAAGACTATTGTTGTTTTATTCTATAAACTACAGACAACATTTCTCCCAAATTCCAAATAAAAATATTCTCATTTAGAGCATTTATTTACAGAAAATGAGAAATGTCTGAAATAACAAAAAAGATGCAGAACTTTCAGACCTCAAATAATGCAAAGAAAACAAGTTCATATTCATAAAGTTTTAAGAGTTCAGAAATCAATATTTGGTGGAATAACCCTGGTTTTTAATCTTCTTGGCATCGTGTTCTCCTCCACCAGTCTTACACACTGCTTTTGGATAACTTTATGCTGCTTGGTGCTATGGTGCAAAAATCGGCTTGTGATCATTAGTAAAATTTATTATTGTACATAGTGTTTTAAGGTATTTTTTATCTAATTATTTGTGTTTTAAATGATAACATTTTTGTGTCCAAACTTTTTTTGTTGGGGGCCAGAAGGAGAAATATATTTGAAGTCACGGGCCACAGACTCTATAATAAAACAAATAATGAAATATACCACTTTAAATAATACATTTTTCCTGATTATTTCATTTACACACCATTTTACTTGACTTACTATCTTTATCTTTTACAGTGTTGTGTAAACTAAGATTTTTGTAATTGATGTTTAATTTTATGATGTCTCTTAATATTAAACTCCTTAATTACGGCAACTTTTAGACTCTTTGGCCCGTTTTTCTGCACTCGAAATGCGCACTCTCTACTTTTAGTCTCTTTGGCCCGTTTTCTGCACTAGAAATGCGCACTCTCTCTGCTTTTAGTCTCTTTGGCCCGTTTTTCTGCGCTAGAAATGCGCACTCTCTCCGCTTTTAGTCTCTTTGGCCCGTTTTCTGCACTAGAAATGCGCACTCTCTCCGCTTTCAGTCTCTTTGGCCCGTTTTTCTGCGCTAGAAATGCGCACTCTCTCCGCTTTTAGTCTCTTTGGCCCGTTTTTCTGCGCTAGAAATGCGCACTCTCTCCGCTTTTAGTCTCTTTGGCCCGTTTTTCTGCACTCGAAATGCGCACTCTCTCCGCTTTTAGACTCTTTGGCCTATTTTTTTTGCGCTAGAAATGTGCACTCTCTCCACTTTTAGTCTCTTTGGCCCGTTTTTCTGCGCTAGAAATGCGCACTCTCTCCACTTTTAGTCTCTTTGGCCCGTTTTTCTGCGCTAGAAATGCGCACTCTCTCCGCTTTTAGTCTCTTTGGCCCGTTTTTCTGCGCTAGAAATGCGCACTCTCTCCGCTTTTAGACTCTTTGGCCCGTTTCTGACACCTAGCGTTCAAACTTTAAATCTCACATTATAAAAACCTGCTGAACAGCGGGCCAACTTTCATTCTATTTCTAAAACACCTCGTGGGCCGCTCCAAAAAAGAAAACGGGCCGCAAATGGCCCGCGGGCCGTAGTTTGGACACCCCTGCTTTAAAGTATTTCTACTTGTCCGTTCATTAAGTAATTGTGGCACAGTGTAAGGGATAGTTTGTGTCTAACAATTAACAATGTAGTAAACTAAAAATCGCAATCACCCTGCAGCCCAACTTCCACTCACCCTCCGGGTCGTCCTGGACCTTACAGTTCTCCTTCAGGGTCTCCAGATCTCCGAACAGACTCTCCAGGATGGCGTTTGCGATGGGCAGCATCATGGCTGTAGTGGCCGTGTTACTGAGCCACATCGACAACGAAGCTGAAGTCATCATCATCCCCAAAATCAACCTGAGAGAGGAGAGAAAACACAATTAGAATAAAATAAAATACTAAAGTATCAATACTACATACTGTACAGAGTGCCGGGACTCCGAAAAAAATTCATCCAATCATCTTAATAATATTAATCCTAATATCAATATGTTTAAAAAAAAATATATAGGAAAAGCATGTTATGTTCAGAGTCAAATTGACCCGTTTTAAAAGTTAAAGATCTAGGATAATAGTTAAAAGATTTTTTTTTTACGATATCCAACTTCGGTACCACTTTAAAATAAGACTTCCTTTATAAAGGGTTTATAAATGGCTTAGTTTATTAATGGTTACTAATTAGGTTGTAAATGCCTTAAAAATACTAAAAAATAATCAGTTATAACACATATGTAGAAATGTACATAGACCTGATGTTTGCCAAATAGTGAACCAACAGCAACATAACTGATTATTAATGATTTTTAAGGCATTTACAACCTAATTAGTAACCATTAATAAACTAATTGTAAACCATTTATAAACCCTTTTTAAAAGGTAGCCTTATTTTAAAGTGGTACCGAAACTTCTTTTGCTTGCCTTAATTAGTGTAATCAACCTATAATATGAAAATGGTTAATCAGTTAGTCAATGTTATGTTTTTAATGTTATGTAAAACTATTATTATTATTATTATTATTATATGTTGGTCTTTCAACATTAAATAATTTTTAATTTTATTAAAAACGAGTGAATTATCATAATTGAAGCATTACCTGTTAGAGGTAAGAAACACCATTACAATAAATATTGCTAGAATAATTAGCAATTGATTTAGTAATGAAATATTAACACTGCTTGTTAGAATTCATTTGGTTTCAGATCATCTTTTGACGAACATTAATAATATAATCTATTAATATCATATTTTAATAGATATAATCAATACAAAAGTAACACATTTGCTGGACAAAAATGTTTAAGAATCTGTGTGAAAGTTGAAAGAGTGCACATTTAAACTGTGTATTACGGTAGCCGTGTGCACAGCAGAGCTGGGGGAGAAAGCTGCGCTCGCTTCTCCTGCTGAGACTGAACTTTACACTCAAAAAACATCATTTATCCAGCTCTAATCAACACATTTACACCAGAAACACGACAACTACCTATCTGTAGAACAGTGGAGCATTCTGGAACTCTTATTAACAATAAAACGCATCTGTTTTCAAGTTAAATAGACTATATTTAAAACATTATGTTATAAATAGACCACAGTCTTATTAAAGAAGAAAATCACAGTTTTATTAAATGAAATCACTGTACTCTTTAAAAAAACCTTTTCTTTGTATTAATATCATGTAAGTTTTACATTATAGTAATAGAGCATCTAAACCGTGTATTACGGTAGCCGTGTGCACAGCAGAGCTGGGGGAGAAAGCTGCGCTCACTTCTTCTGCAGAGAAACTGAACATGGAAAAGAAACACAAGAGTTTTACACCCAATAAACATCATCAACCTGTAGTCTTAAAAAAACTTTTTTTTGTAACAATATTATGTAAGTTTTATATTATATTAATGTAGCCTCTAAACCGTGTATTACGATAGAGAGTTTTAAAAAAGACTGTAAAAAAAGATGGACGCCGTGTCGCCGTTCCCATTCATTCAATGAAAATGAAGCCAAAATCTTCCTCCATGTTGGCGATCCTGATTCCCGAGTCTGTAGAGCGCAGTAGAGACCAGAGGAGGGAGAAAGACTGTGGAGAGACCGCCTACTCATGTAAATAACCCCGCCCCTGAGGGCTGCCTCGAGGTCACAGGCCGCAGAGCGGAGCGGAGTGGAGCGGAGCTGACGGTATGTTATTGGTCCCGCCCATAACCAGCCCTTTTACAATAACCACACCTTTTTTGAATAGAGCTGAATAACGTTTTAAAAAATGAATTCTGTGGGGATATAAAAATTTAACAATATAAGCAGAGGTTACACTAGCTGCTGCATTTAAATAAAGGAGATAGAATTACAGTATATTAGAAAAAAACGTGATTGAAAGTTGTCTGTTTTGCCATTAAAACCTATGGGGATGGGTGGGGTTACGCAGCTTTCTGCAACCCAACAGCAGGGGGCGCCCGACCTGTGGTGGCTTCACTTTTGAGAGACCATGCTCTGTCCAGCTATACACAGTCTATGGTTTTACACTCAATAAACTTCATTTAACCAGCTATAATCAACACATATACACCACAAACACACAAAAACTATAAAAATCTGTAGAACAGTGGAATATTTTGGAAATAAATTTAAATATTTCTCTTATTAACAATTAGGGGTAAGCAATATGGCCTTAAAATAATATCACAATATTTCTTGGTATTTTAGCGATAACGATACTCTTGGCGATATCACAAAACACTGGAAAAAAAAAATCCTCCTGCTGCTGTTTCTACTGTATGAGTGTTTTTATCCCCGTAAAATACAGCAGTAAGCACAGCCCTTTTATTAATATATTAATACTGTAGCTTCAATGATGAACTCAATTTATTTGTTAACTGGAGAAAGAAGAGAATTTGGCTTATTTTAATACTGTAATACCTCTAATGGCACAATAGAGCTTTTGAGAAATATATGTTTTGAATACTTAAACATTGAGTATTTTAGACCATTTATAGTGTTTATGGAACTATTTAAAATGTTTACTTTTGTAAAGAAAGCCATGTTAAAGTGTTAAAGTTGTTGATGTATTTCTTTCTATTCTGTAATTGGGTATTATATTTTGTGGGACAATGTAAACCCAATAGTAATTAATTAATAGTAACTAAGCCTTAATTTAAGCCTTGGTGTTTAATATTACACACTGTGTGCACAATTATTAGGCAAGTGAGTATTTTGACCATATTATCATTTTTAGGCATATATCTTTACTCCAAGCTGGATAAGCATGAATGCTTAATGGATTTAAGCAGAGCAGGTTATGTTTGTCTGTGTAATGAGGGAGGGTGTGGCCTAAGGAGGTCAACACCCTACATCAAGGTGTGCAAAATTATTAGGCAGATTTTTTTCTCTAGGCAAAATGGGCCAAAAAGTAGTTTAACTGACTCTGAAAAAAGTCAAAAATTACCAAAATCTCTCCGAGGGATGCAACACTCTTGAAATTGCTAAGATATTGGGGCGCGATCACAGAACCATCAACGTTTTGATGTAAATAGTCAACAGGGTCCCAAGAAGCGTGTTGAGAAAAAAAGACGCAAATTAACTGCCAAGGATTTGAGAAAAATCCAGCATGAAGCTACCAGGAACCCATTATCTTCCAGTTCTGTCATATTCCAGAACTGCGTCCTACATTGAGCACTAAGAAGTACAAGATGTTTAGTGCTCAGAGACATGGCCATGGTAAGGAAGGCTGAAGCACGAACACCTCTGAACAAGACTCATAAGCTGAAGGGTCTAGAAATATATGAAGACTGATGATATGAGAGTGACTCTTGATGGATCAGATAGATGGGCTTGTGGCTGGATCAGTAACAGGCACAGATCTCCACTTCGAATCAGACGCCAGCACAGTGGTGGGGGGTTCTGGTATAGGCTGGTATTATTAAAGATGAGCTGGTTGGACCTTTTCGGGTTGAATGGCATCAAAATCAACTATTAAGCCTACTGACACTTTCTTTAAGCAGTGGTACAGGAAGAAGTCTGCATCTATTAAAAAGACAATGTTTTTATGCAGGACAATGCTCCATCACATGCATCCAAGTACTTCACTGCATGGCTGGCCAGTAAAGGCATTAAAGATGAAAAACTTATGATATGGCTCCCTTCCTCACCTGACTTGAAACCAATTGAGAACTTGTGGGCAATTCTTAAACAGAAAATCTACAGTGCCGGAAAACAAAACACCTCTCTAAACAGTGTTTGGGAGGCTGTGGCTGCTGCTGCACAAAAAGTTGATCATCAACAGATCAAGAAACTGACAGACTCCATGAATGGAAGGCTTATCACTGTTATTGAAAATAAGGGTTTTTTTTCATACATTAGAAATGTTCATTGGAAAATTTTGAGTTGCTTGTTTATAATTCTTACTTGAACAGTTGAAAATAAAAAGTGAGAGGGAAAAAAATGTGTTTTTCATTTAGCTGCGTAATAATTCTGCACAGTAATAGTTGCATAATAATTGAGCACATATAGATATTCTCCTAAGAAAGCCAACACCTTACTTTTACTTTCTTAAATAATTATGTTTGAGGTTTATTAACATTTTGCATTAACAGAGAACACTGTAGTTGGTGACTAAAAAAAAATATTCTCAAAAATAAGACTTGCCTAATAATTGTGCACACAGTGTACAGTTGTGGTCAAAAGTTTACATACACTTGTAAAAAAACATAATGTTATGGCTGTCTTGAGTTTTCAATAAGTTCTACAACTCTTATTTTTCTGTGATAGAGTGATCGGAACACATACATGTTTGTCACAAAAAACAGTCATAAAATTTGGTTCTTTCATAAATTTATTATGGGTCTGCTGAAAATGTCACCAAATCTGCTGGGTCAAAAATATACATACAGCAACATTAGTATTTGGTTACATGTCCCTTGGCCATTTTCACGGAAACTAGGCGCTTTTGGTAGCCATCCACAAGCTCCTGGCAAGCTTCAGGTCGAATGTTTGACCACTCTTCTTGACAGAATTGGTGCAGTTCAGCTAAATGTGATGGTTTTCTTGCATGAACCCGTTTCTTTAGCACTGTCCACATGTTCTCAATGGGGTTTAAGTCAGGACTTTGGGAAGGCCATTCTAAAACCTTAATTCTAGCCTGGTTTAGCCATTCCTTTACCACTTTTGATGTGTGTTTTGGGTCATTGTCTTGTTGGAACACCCAACTGCGCCCAAGACCCAACCTTCAGGCTGATGGTTTTAAGTTTTCCTGCAGAATTTGGAGGTAATCCTCCTTCTTCATTATCCCATTTACTTTCTGCAAAGAACCAGTTCCACTGGCAGCAAAACATCCCCAGAGCATAATACTACCACCACCATGCTTGACAGTAGGCATGGTGTTCCTGGGATTAAAGGCCTCACCTTTTCTCCTCCAAACATATTGCTGGGTGTTGTGGCCAAACAGCTCAATTTTTGTTTCGTCTTTCCTCCAGAAGGTTTTATCTTTGTCCATGTGATCAGCAGCAAACTTCAGCCGAGTCTTAAGGTGCCTTTTCTGGAGCAAGGGCTTCTTTCTTGCACGGCAGCGTCTCAGTCCATGGCGATGTAAAACACGCTTGACTGTGGAGACTGACACCTGTGTTCCATCAGCTTCCAAATCCTTGCAGACCTGCTTCTTGGTGATTCTTGGTTGACTCTTGACCATCCTGACCAATCTCCTCTCGGCAGCATGTGATAGCTTGCGTTTTCTTCCTGATCGTGGCAGTGACACAACTGTTCCATGCACTTTATACTTGCGTATAATTGTCTGCACAGTTGCTCTTGGGACCTGTAGCTGCTTTGAAATGGCTCCAAGTGACTTCCCTGACTTGTTCAAGTCAATAATTCGCTTTTTCAGATCCACACTGAGTTCCTTTGACTTTCCCATTGTAGCTTTTGTAGCTGAGTCTAATCACTGGGTCAAATGAGCCCTATTTAAATGGGCTCATGAGAAGTCAACAGCTGTAGTCAATCAGAATCACTTACAAGAAGTGAAGAGGCCATGACATGAAGCTAATTTGATTGACACAACTCGCTACATCACCAAAATTGACAAATTTTGTTGCTGTATGTATATTTTTGACCCAGCAGATTTGGTGACATTTTCAGCAGACCCATAATAAATTTATGAAAGAACCAAATTTTATGACATGTATGTGTTCCGATCACTCTATCACAGAAAAATAAGAGTTGTAGAACTTATTGAAAACTCAAGACAGCCATAACATTATGTTTTTTTACAAGTGTATGTAAACTTTTGACCACAACTGTATGTACTCCTAACAGTACAGTAACTCACAAAAATAGATTAAAGCCCAGTCATGCAAAAAATAATAAAAATACAGGGATATACCGTGAAATCATCAGAATCTTGAAAAATACAGTGATATGTAATATGTAATAGATAGGGGCCATATAGTGTCCTGTATAATCAGTAGAGCTGTTAAGATGAACAGTAAGTGTAGAAAAGTGTAGAAAAGTGTAGAATTGAGAGAAATACCTGGATGTTAGTCTGACGCACACGGTGCTGGTTGAGAAATTCTGAGCACGCTTTAAACGCTTTGAAATTCAGAGCACTGAACCCCTTTAGACCCCCAGACCCTCAGACCCTCGGTCACTCTGAACCCAGACTGAAAAGCTCTGGCTGAAAGTCTGGATAGCAGAATGGCTCTAAAAAGGTGCTCTGGTGGTCATGGCAACCCGCGGATGCTGTAAATTTCACTCTCGGCTGTAATGTAGTGAAACCCATTAGGAATCAGTGAGGGAGCTTTGTCTGTTTTTCTATTGTTCCACATATATAAATATATAATTTACTTTATTAAAAACTCTCATTCTTCTACAGAACCTTTACTGCAATAAAAACATTTGCATCTATAAAGGTTCTTTGTTAGGTTTTATCATTTTCCACAGGAGAAAAATGCAGGGGACGTTCAGTAAAAATGCACTTTCAGTGTTTGGCTGAACAAAAGAAAAAGGCCAGAACAATTTATACAGAAGAATGACTGTTTCTATGAGCAGCAACAGCACAAAGCTACTGGATTTCTGGATTTCATGACAGAAATGTGAAGAAACAAGATTTCAGAGTTAGCTTAAAGGTAAAAACCCCCAAAATGTTAAATCAACCTCACTCACAAGATAAAACCTCAAAACTTATACAGGTGTGGGCCTTGCCAAGCCATCCCCTGAGCTAATGCATCATAATCAATTTACAAACTCCAGTAGAAATGTCTAAAATCTACTGTAATTAGATGTTAATAAGCCTCACCAAGCTAGCTTAAAGTTTTAACACTCCGGTTGCCAAGTATAATGTGTGAATTGGCCTGTGGCGCTTTGGAAAACTCTACGGTTGGAAAGTATAATATGGTAATCATACTACAGTAATTAGATTTTAATAAGCCTTATCAGGCCAGTGTGAAGTTTCAACACCCCGGTTGCCAAGTATATTATGGGAATCGACCAGAGCTGCTTGTGTTAACACCCCGGTTGCCAAGTATAACATGTGAATTGACCTGTGACACTTTTGAAACCCTGTGGTTGCTAAGTACAATATGGGAATTAACCTAAATTAACCGCTTTTGTTAAACCGGTTGCCAAGTATAATATGGGAATCGGCTTAGACACTCAGCACCCCAGCTGCCGAGTATAATATAGGAATCAAACTACAGTAATTAGATGTTAAAAAGAATTACCAGGCTAGTTTGAATTTTTTAACAACCCGGTTGCCAAGTATAATATGGGAATAGGCTTGAGCTGCTTCTATTAACACCCTGGTTGCCAAGTATAATATGTGAATCGACCTGTGGCACTTTTGACAACTCTATGGTTAAAAAGTTTACTATGGCAATCGGCCCAAAACACTCAGCATCCCGGTTGCCAAATATAATATGGGAATTGATTTACAGTATACAGTATTTCGAAGTTAATAAACCTCACCAGGCTAGTTTGACGTTTCAACATCCCGATTGCCAAGTAACATATGTGAATTGGCATGTGGCACTCAGCACCCCGGTTGCCAAATATAATATGGGATCCGCACTACAGTAATTAGATGCTAAAAAGCCTCACCAAACAAGTTTGAATTTTTAACATCCCTGTTGCCAAGTATAATATGGGAATCGCACTACAGTAATTATATGTTAATAAGCCTCACCAGGATAATTTTAAGTTTCAACACCCCAGTTGCCAAGTGTAATATGGGAATCAACCTGAGACATTGGACATCCCGGTTGCCAAATATAATATGGGAATCGCACTACAGTAATTATATGTTAATAAGCCTCACCAGGATCATTTTAAGTTTCAACACCCCAGTTGCCAAGTGTAATATGGGAATCAACCTTTGACACTTTTGACAAGAAGGAAAGTATAATATGGGAATAGGCCTGAGACATTCAGCACCCCGGTTGCTGAGTATAATATGGGAATCAAACTACAGTAATTAGATGTTAATGAGCCTCACTAGGCTAGTTTGAAATTTGAGCACCCCGGTTGCCAAGTATAATATGTAAATCAACCTGCGGCACTTTTGAAAACTCTACGGTTGGAAAGTATAATATGGGAATAGGCCTGAGACACTCAGCAACCCGGTTGCCGAGTATAATATGTGAATTAAACTACAGTAATTAGATGGTAATAAGCCTCACCAGGCTGGTTTGACTCCAACGATCTTCAGCACTTTGAGGGCGATGCGTCGGTGTAGGCCCCACTCCTCGATGGCGGACGCCATCACCAGCCCGCTCAGAAACAGGAAGTTAGTCTCCAGGAAGTACTGAGGGCACACCTTCTTGGAGGGCAGAACGCCCAGGGTGGGGAAGAGGCAGACGGGCAGCATGGCGGTGACTGCCAGCGGGAGAGCTTCTGTACACCAGAACATCGCCATCAGGAGAACCACGTACAGACATTTCCCCTCCTAAAACAGACACAACACTTAAATACTGGTAAATATTCTACTGAGTTTCAAAAATAAAACATACCAAATAGAAATAAATAATTTGGGTCATTTCCGGGCCAAATACCACATGCTGAACCTGAGCTGAATCCAGGCCCGACTCCAGCTGCCAAGTATAATATAGGAATCGGCCTGTGACACTTTTGACAACACCCCGGTTGCTGAGTATAATATAGCAATCGGCCCAAATTGTTTGTGCAAACACCGCGATTGCCAAGTATAATATCAGAATCACCCCAACCATGTTTGTCAACACCTTGGTTGCTGAGTATAATATAGCAATCTGCCCAAGCTGCTTGTGCAAACACCCTGGTTGCCAAGTATAATACGTAATTCATCCTTAGTCACTTAAAACAACTTCCTGGTTGCCAAATATAACATGGGAATTGACCCGTGACATTTTTAACAATACCCTAACTGCGGAATATAATATGAGAGAGTCCCATGACTTTTGCCATGTCTTATGGAAACTAAAGAATGCTGCTCTGACCTGTGGGATATGTGGGTGGGGTCTCCTGCACTCAATGTGCATGAAATTTCTGCTTATTTGTGCTTAGAGACAATTCTAGCCAGATATATTTATTTATTATGCTAATTATTTAATGCAATACACAGCTCCACTTAAAAATGATGATTTTCTTTAATTTTACCAAATTGAAAACCTGTGGAATATAATCAAGAGGAAGATGGATGATCACAAGCCATCAAACCACCAAACTGAACTGCTTGAATTTTTGCACCAGGAGTAAAGCAGCATAAAGTTATTCAAAAGCAGTGTGTAAGACTGGTGGAGGAGAACATGATGCCAAGATGCATGAAAAAAACTGTGATTAAAAACCACCAGGGTTATTCCACCAAATATTAATTTCTGAACTCTGAAACTCTTAATTTCTGAGGTCTGAAAGCTCTGCATCTTTTTTTTTTTTTTGTTATTTTAGTCATTTCTCATTTTCTGTAAATAAATGCTCTAAATGACGATATTTTTATTTGTAATTTGGGAGAAATGTTGTCTGTAGTTTATAGAATAAAACAACAATGTTCATTTTACTCAAACATAAACCTATAAATAGCAAAATCAGAGAAACTGAAGTGGTTTCTTAATTTTTTTCCAGAGCTGTATAAATAAAAGTGATAAAATGAATGAAAACCTGGGAAAAACACAGGTGTGGACGTTCCCAAGCCGTCCACTGAGGTAGAACTGCTTTATTAATTGACACACTGCTGTTACTGCAGACTTTTTGAATGTCCATATGGTGCAGTGTAACAGTGTATATTATCTGTACAGAATACTGAATGGATTTCTATATCTGCTGTATAATAGGGTATATGAATGGGTCAGCACTGTGTGGGCTGAGTGAATGGTAGCTATACTGTACAGCAGGGGTTCCTGCATCTGACTGAGCTGATTTACACAGAGTAAACCCCACCCTCCCCATTACCTCACATCACCTAAATACCTTATATAACTCTAATTACCCCTGAGACTTTTCACATTCTCTCAATAAAACAGCAGCAGAACTGCATTAATAAGGCACATGCATTAAAGTATCACCATTCGTGTAATACGTTTAACGTGCAATATTTCTCACATTTTCATCTACTATTAATTTGCTATTTATTCACTGTTAATCCTTGTGCAATAATACTGGTCACAACCTACAGTAATCATATCTCCTCTTATCTTATCTTAGCTGCACTAGATCAATATATATATATATATATATATATATATATATATATATATATATATATATATATATATATATATATATATATATATATATATATATATTGTTTTTTTAGTATTTGTAATCTTTTGCATCTATATATATTTATTTTAATTGCTTTATATATTTTCCTGACCTGTTTCTCTGTCCTTTCCTCTGCGCTGTGGTAACATTGCAGATTTCCCCATTGTGGGATTAATTAAGGATTATCTTATATTATCTTATCTTAAGTGTTTATGATTTCATTTTTTAATTAACTGTGATTAACCACAGTTTTCGGGAAAATTAAGTTCAATTTCACTACTAACCACAACCAGGCCTGATTTTACTACCAGATAAAAGATCTCAAAAAGCAGCACATTATTATTATACCCCCATCTAAAGAAACTCAACAACAGATTTTTCACTAATAGAGAAAAAAACATGGAAAACTGGTGAACCTTCCCAGGAGTGACCGGCCGACCAAACAAAATTACTCCAAAAGGGCATGAAGAACTCATCCAGGAGATCCTAAAAGAACCCAGAACAACATTTAAACATTTAAAGAACTGCAGGATCTCAATCACCTCAGTTAAGATCAGTTTATGTTAATGATTCAATAATAAGAATAAAGAGACTGGGTGTAAATGGTCTCCATGGAAGAATTCAAAGATAAAAAACACTGCTGATTAAAAACAGAAGAACACAACCACCCGTCTCACATTTACCAACAAACATCCTGACGATCTCCAGGACTTTACAGGGTAAATATTCTTTACAGGACTGACGAGACAAAGGTGGAACTTTTTGGAAGGTGTGTGTCCATCCGTTACATCTGGAGTAAAACTATAAAATAACACATAATTTCAGTAAAAGAACATCATAGTGAATGTAGTAAAACATAAAACATGGTGGTGGTAGTGTGTGAGTGTGTGTGATGGTCTGGGGCTGCTGGATAAAACTTGCTGTAATGGATGAAAGCAGGAACTCTGCTGTTTACAAGACAATCCTGAAGGAGAATCAGAATCCGGCCATCAGTTTGTGACCTCAAGCTCAGGAGTGCTTGGGTTCTGTAGCAGGACAATGACCCAAAGCTCACAAACAAAAAGTGCACCTCTGAATGGCTCAAACATAAATAAAATATAAAAATAAATAAATAAATAAAAAGTCAATGTGTCTGAATTAAAACCATTCTGTAAAGAAGAATGGAACAAAATTCACATCTTCTCCACAGAGATGTGAAAAATGTATTACTAGTTATCAGTAAAGCTTGATTGCAGTTGTTTCCGCCAACACTGACACAACCAAGTTATTAGATTTAGAGGTGCTAGATTGGTTTGAATGTTTTTTTTTTCTCTTAATAAATAAATGTATCATTTAAAAACTGTTATATATATATATATATATATAACAGTTTTTAAATTATAAATTTATTTATTTATTTATATATATATATTCAGGTTATCTTTGTATGATATGATAGTTTTTTGAAAATCTTTAAATGTAAGTATGATAAAAAAGGCATTTTTTTTTACTGTGCACTGTGTATAGGTGTGCATGGTTATGTGTGTGTGTATAAGTGTGTGTGTGTGTGTGTGTGTGTGTGTGTTGGGTGATGGTCTGTGAGAATCTGAGTTAAAGGTCCTGTATTTTAGGTTTTTAATTTTCCTCTGTCACTCATAAGTCACATATAAGTGAGTTGCAGTCACATGGCCGGTTAGTGAGTTACTGTGAGCAGCAGAAATATAAAATACATCCATGTGACTCCAGAGTCAGTGGGCTAATAGCTGACTGATGGGTGACGAGACAAAACTCAAGAGTACAAATATAAAACAGACTCACTAATCAAAAACTAATACAGTAAAAGATTAAAGATTAAATGTAGTGTATTGTTAGATTCTCCGGAAGTCAGCGATCTCTCACCAGGAGGTTCACTACCCAGAAGTAGCTTCTGATACATTTTGATTCATAATGTAAAGATGGAAAGCACTTTTACGCCATCTTGTAGTATCATAGTATCATGATATTGTTTTATGTTTTATGTAAAACTTGTAGAATATAATCTCAACACTCTACATAAAAATGTATACTTGTATTTTTTATTCTCAAATCAGTAAAACAATTACAGATATTATTCTCACCTTATAAATAAAAGCAAATATTATTCTACAGGTTCTTGCATTATAGGTACAAGTGTACATTTTATTCTACAAGTTCTAGTATTATAGGTTTTAACTTCGAAACTACAAGTACAGATTATAGTTTACAAGTCGTTTCATTACAAATATGAGTATGAATTTTATTCTACGAGGTTTCACTTTGGAAATACAAATATGAATCATATCTACCTGTACAAGTTTTCACATAACAAATACAAATTTTATTCTACAAGTTTTTACATACGAAATACAAATATAAATTTTATTCTACAAGATTTCAATTCAGAAATACGAATATGAATTTAATTGTACAAGTTTTCATATTAGAAATACAAATCAGAATTTTATTCTACACGTTTTTACATGAGAAATACAAATATTAATTTTATTCTAAAAGATTTCATGTTAGAAATACAAATACGAATCTTATTCTACACGTTTTTTACATTAGAAACACAAATATGAATCTAATTCTAGAAGTTTTCACATTAGAAATACAAATATGAATCTTATTCTAGAAGTTTTCACATTAGAAATACAAATACGAATTTTATTAAACAAGTTTTTACTTTAGAAATACAAATATGATTTTTGTACACGTTTTTTTACATAAGAAATACAAATATGGATCTTATTCTACAAGTTTTTTCATTAGAAATACAACTATTAATTTTATTTTTTATTTTTCTATCCCTATCAGCAATATTTGCTACTTAATTCAATAAAAACTGTAAGTTTTTACATACTTAACATAATTAACATAATTACATAATTAACATAATTGAATCACAGTGTATTGTTTAAAGCTGTGCTGGGATGTATCCAGGCTGTGCTCTCAGTGACCTTCAGTGTTCGCTTCTGTTGTTAATATTGTTACTGATTGTCTGCTGCACCCCGGTGCTGAGTATTATCTGTAGGGTGTGTGCTGCTGTGCTGCTGTAGTAAACGCAGCTCTATCAGTCCCAGAGTTCTCTGTGTTCTAAACACACGTGGCCCTAAATCTGGCCCAACTCTGACTTTTTTACTATTTAACTATAGTTTTAAATCTTTAACCAGAAACGTCTGTGCAGCTGTCACAAGATTTCTACTTCAATAATTATTATACAGATTACATTTATACAAAAGTTACATCAAATCATATTTTATTTACTATCCAAAATAGTACAAATTTAAATATAGTTTTATAATAGTACATTTGTTATATTGATATATTGATGTTTTTGATAAATAAATCCACATAAATTTTAGAGCTATATGGGCAATAACTCAATAATACGATATGTAGGGTGGTATATTGCTATTGTTTACATATAAAAATATATTTAATATATATATATATATATATATATATATATATATATATATATATATATATATATATATATATATATATATATATATATATATATATATATAAAGCTGCCATAGGATGAAAAACAGACTCATATTTGAGTCATCGTTTTTATAAAATCTGAACAAAAAAGGTTTACTTTCCTAATAAACACAGTCTTACAAACGCAGTCTAACAAGCACAGCCTAGTAAACACAGCCTGACGGACTCAGCATAGCAGACACAGCCTAAAACACAGCCTAATAAAAACAGTCTAACAAACACAGCCTGATAGACACATCCTAACAAAAGCAGCCTAATAAACACAGTCTAACTGTTGCCGTCTAACAAAAATAGCCTAAAAAACACAGCCTGGCAGACACAGCCTAACAAACAATATAATAAAAACAGTCTAACTCACAAAGCCTAACAAACACAGCCTAAATGCAGCCTAACATACACAGCCTAACAAAAACAGACTAATAAACAGACACAGTCTAAAAGACAGAGCCTAACAAACACAGCCTAACAAAAACAGTCTAATAAACCCAGTCTAACAGACAGAGCCTAGTAAACACAGCCTGACAAACTTAGCAGAGCAGACACAGTCTAATAAAAACAGCCTAACCAACACAGCCTAACAGACACAGCCTAACAAAAACAGCCTAATAAACAGACACGGTCTAAAAGACAGAGCCTAACAAACACAGCCTAACAGACGCAGCCTAACAAAAACAGCCTAATAAACAGACAGTCTAACAGACGAAGCCTAACAAACAAAGCCTAACAGACACAGCCTAACAAACATAGCATAGCACAAGCACAGTCTGATAAACACAGTCTAATAAACACAACCTAGTAAACACACTCTAGTAAACACAGCCTAGAAAACAAATCCTACCATACACAGCCTAACAAACACAACCTCATAAACACAGTTTACACAGCCTGATAAAGACAATCTAGAAAACACAGCCTAACAAACACTATCTAGAAAAAGTCTAGTAAACACAGACTGACAAACACAATCTAGAAAACACAGTAAAGTAAATACAGTCTAATAAAAACAGCCTAGTAAACACGGGCTAACAAACACAATCTAGAAAACACAGGCTAACATACACAATCTAATAAACACAGCCTAGAAAACACAGTCTAACAAACACAGCCTAGTAAACATGGGCTAACAAACACAATCTAGAAAAAACAGGCTAACATACACAGTCTAATAAACACAGCCTAGAAAACACAGTCTAACAAACACAGCCTAGTAAACACGGACTAACAAACACAATCTAGAAAACACAGGCTAGCATACACAGTTTAATAAACACAGCCTAGAAATCACAGTCTAACAAACACAGCCTAGTAAACACGGGCTAACAAACACAATCTAGAAAACACAGGCTAGCATACAGTTTAATAAACACAGCCTAGAAATCACAGTCTAACAAACACAGCCTAGTAAACATGGGCTAACAAACACAATCTAGAAAACACAGGCTAACATACACAGTTTAATAAACACAGCCCAGAAATCACAGTCTAACAAAGTCATCACAGCTTAGTCTAATAAACTCAGTTTAATAAACCCAGTCTAGTAAACACAGTCTAATAAACCCAGTCTAATAAACCCAGTCTGATAAACACAGCTTAGTCATCACAGCTTAATCTAATAAACTCAGTTTAATAAACCCAGTCTAGAAAACCCAGTCTAATAACCCCAGTCTAATAAACACAGTCTGATAAACACAGCCCAATCATCACAGCTTAGTCTAATAAACTCAGTTTAATAAACCCAGTCTAGAAAACCCAGTCTAATAAACACAGTCTGAAAAACACAGTCTGATAAACACAGTGTGATAAACACAGCTTAGTCTAATAAACTCAGTTTAATAAACCCAGTCTAGAAAACACAGTCTAATAAACCCAGTCTAACAAACACAGCCTAGTAAACACAGCCCAGTCATCACAGCTTAGTCTAATATACTCAGTTTAATAAACCCAGTCTAGAAAACCCAGTCTAGAAAACACAGTCTAATAAACACAGTCTGATAAACACAGCACAGTCATCACAGCTTAGTCTAATAAACTCAGTTTAATAAACCCAGTCTAGTAAACACAGTCTAATAAACCCAGTCTAACAAACACAGCCTAGTAAACACAGCCCAGTCATCACAGCTTAGTCTAATAAACTCAGTTTAATAAACCCAGTCTAATAAACACAGTCTATTAAACACAGCCCAGTCATCATAGCTTAGTCTAATAAACTCAGTTTAATAAACCCAGTCTAGAAAACCCAGTCTAGAAAACCCAGTCTAGAAAACACAGTCTAATAAACACAGCACAGTCATCACAGCTTAGTCTAATAAACTCAGTTTAATAAACCCAGTCTAGTAAACACAGTCTAATAAACCCAGTCTAACAAACACAGCCTAGTAAACACAGCCCAGTCATCACAGCTTAGTCTAATAAACCCAGTCTAGAAAACACAGTCTAATAAACACAGTCTAATCAACATAGTCTGATAAACACAGCCCGGTCATCACAGCTTAGTCTAATAAACTCAGTTTAATAAACCCAGTCTAGAATACACAGTCTTATAAACCCAATCTAATAAACACAGTCTATTAAATGCAGTCTAGTAAACACAGTCTGGTAAACACAGTCTGTTAAACACAGTGTACCTTCTCGGGCAGCAGGAAGATGAGGGGCAGCAGCAGCAGAGGGGTGAGCACCACGATCAGCTGTTTGCGCGCGCACCACAACTTCTTGGAGAACTTCAGCAGGTCCATGGCGCTCAGAACCGGCTCTCCTCGCGCTTACAGAACACCTGATCTCTGCATCCGGGCTCTCCGTGCGGCTTTATCGCGCGGCGTGTGTTGATTTTTAGCGGAGGGAGAAGATTAACCGTTGGGTTACACGTTAACTCCTCGCGCGTAATCCGCGCGCCCTGCGGTTTCCCTGGGACCCGGGATTAACAGGGCCTGACCCGGGATAAACTGCGCTCAGTCAGGTCCGGTCTGCGTCTTTACTGAGTATGGAGCAGCTGGTTAAACTGGGAGAACAACTGGAAGAACCTGTGGCTCATTATCATCAGAATAAAGCGCCCTTTGACCCCTAAAACTCAAACAAAACAAACTTAACATTTTCATTTTTGGACTATTTATTTCATTTCCAGTAAACAGACCAAAGAAATCATATTTTAATCAGCTTCATCACTTTTTATTTTCTATAGAAGCCCATTCCCGCCTTCTAAAATTATAAAAAAAAACCCAGCACATTTTTTTTATTATTAAATAAACGCCTATCTCGTTATTTTGAGATAATTAGTAATTATTTTGAGATACTAAGTTCTTATTTTAAGATACTAAGTCATTATTTTAAGATAGCATATCATGATTTTAAGGTAGCAATTTATTATTTTGAGATACTAAGTTCTTATTGTGAGATACTTAGTAATTATTTTGAGATACTTAGTAATTATTTTGAGATACTAAGTTCTTATTCTAAGATACTCATTATTTTAAGATAGCATATCATGATTTTGAGATACGAAGTCATTGTTTTGGGATACAAATTAATGATTTTGAGATAGAAATTCATTATTTTGAGATACTAAGTCATTATTTTGAGATACTAAGTCATTATTTTGAGATACTAAAAAACGTTTTTTTCTTTCAAAATAATGACTTACTATAACAAAACAATTAGATAGTATCACAAAATAGTGACTTACTATCAGAAAAGAGATAGCATCTCAAAATAATGGCTTACTTTTTCAAAATAATGAGATAGCAATTTACTTAATAATAATAAAACAAATGTGCTGGATTATATATGTATATTTTGTATAATTTCTCTGATTTTGCTATTTATAGGTATATATAGGTTTGTGTAAAATGAACATTGTTTTATTTCATAAACTACAGACAACAATTCTCCCAAATTCTAAATTAAAATATTGTCATTTAGAGCATTTATTTGCAGACAAAAAGTAAAGTTTTAAGAGTTCAGAAATCAATATTTGGTGGAATAATCCTGGTTTTTAATCGTCTTGGTTTCATGTTCTCCTCCACCAGTCTTACACACTGCTTTTGGATAACTCAAGCAGTTCAGTTTGGTTTGATGGGTTGTGATCATCCATCTTACTCTTGATTATATTCCATGGGGTTCAGGGCTGGCGATTCTCCAATCTTCCATGCATGTGTAAGTTGTGAGGTGTTATCTTGTGAGTGAGGTCTGGTAGAGGGTGTAGATTAATGGGATGTTCCATTTCTAAAGTATTTAACATTCCTCTATGTTACACAGTGTGAAATGTGTACCGGTAAAACACCATAAAAGATAAATTATTACCACAATAGTAAACAGAGCAGTGCAGTGGGGAGTAATGATGGTGACCGACAGCGTCTGGCTAGAAATGTCCATGTGAACCAAGAAGCCGGAGACCCCGCCCACATATCCCACAGGTCATTGCAGTGCTCTTTAGCTCCAGTGATATTTTGTATGCTGGTATTTCTCCTGGATTTGATCCGAAAAGCTCTTTAATCACGTTTGAATGGAAGTCAGTGGTGGTCACTCAGAAGTAGGTTAAGTCTTATCAATGATTATAAAGGACACTGACCTTCTGTCCAGTTCAGATTTAGATATAAAACAAACATGAGGAATAAAATAGACGAGGCTCTGATAGAGAGGTGCTGCTGGCTGTGGTGATAAATAAACAAATACAGATAAAAGTTCAGCTGCTGTTTATTTTTGCACCTGGGGTAATGCAGCATAAAGTTATCCAAAAGCAGTGTGTAAGACTCATGGAGGAGAACATGATGCCAAGATGCATAAAAACTGTAATAAAAAAAACAGGGTTATTCCACCAAATATTGATTATTTCTGAACTCTTAAAACTACTTTATGAATATGAACTTGTTTTCTTTGCATTATTTGAGGTCTGAAAGCTCTGCATCTTTTTTTTTTTGTTATTTTAATATATTAAATAAATGCTCTAAATGAGAATATTTTTATTTGGAATTTGGGAGAAATGTTGTCTGTAGTTTATAGAATAAAACAACAATGTTCATTTTACTCAAACATAAACCTATAAATAGCAAAATCAGAGAAACTGAAGTGCTATATTATTTTTTTTCCAGAGCTGTATATTGTGATACTATAAGCAAGTAGATACACTTCTGATACCAATCCTTACTAACAATAACTAGCAGAGGTGTCGAGTAATATAGTGTACAAATTCTTCATTATGTTACTTAAGTATAAATGATAATTATCTATACTTTACTGTAGTAATTATTTCACATTTCCATACATTTCCATTATCTGAACTTTCTACTCCTTACATTTAAATAAAAACAGCCTCGTTACTCCTATTTCATTTCAGCTCGTTTTCATTCCAGCTTCTCATCGTTCAAGAAAACCCTACACTGCAAAAAACTAAAAAACTAAAGCTTAGCAAGTGAAATTTTCTGATTTTAAATAAATAAATAAATCTTAATTTCTTATTTAATACGACTTTTTGCATTACTAAGTGTTAGATTATTTTAGAAATAATTATCTTATATAGTCTTACTTAGAATTTCACCTTATTTTAAGTAATTTGAACTCAAAAAGTCAGCAATCAAGTAATTTTTAAGATTCAGGATTCAAGATTTGTATTGCAATATCGCAGGGTACAGGTTTACATGTGAGAAAAAAACTTGGGTGCCGAGAACAATATTTACAACAAGAATAATAGTAAAATAAAATAGGAATATACAGATAACTTTACAGTATAGACAATCTAAACAATACACACTATAACAATACATATAATAACTTATACTATAGACATATTATTTTACTGTGTTCGAATTTAAGGCAGAATTATAATTTTTGCTTGACTTAACTCTTACTTCACTCGTTTTGAGATTTTTTTTCCTTTTTTAAAGAAATCTTGCCTAAAAAAATTGCTCTTCCTATTGCCATTTTTTTGTGCTTAAAATAAGCACATATGTCTTAAATTACATATAAATGTTTCTAGTTTTTGCCAATGGATATTTTCAGTGTATCCAGATAAATCTCTCCATCCAGATAGAGTGAATCTGATTGTGATTGGATGTAGAGAAGTATAAACATATACCATTCTGACTCTATATTGGTTTATACTGTGATCCATCACACCTGCACACGCCCCCCCCCCCCCCCCCACACACACACACACAGTCCAGCAAGAACATAGCAGATGTATAATATATTTACATTCTACTACTAAAATACATTCATTTACATTCATTTACAATCATCATATATGCAGCTGAAACACTAGGGAAAAGCCTAGATCATCCCAAATGTTATTATCATCATTAACATTTTAATATTTTAACATTTTATAGTCATTATAGCTTTTAGAAAAATGTGTTTTGGGGAGGGGGGGGGGGGTGATGTGCTCTATAGGACTCTGTGGGCGTGGCCTAAGCTTTTGTTCTTAATGGCTTTATTTTTTCCCCTTAAATTACTTTTACTTTTATACTTTAAGTACTTTTGAAACCAGTACTTTTTTAAACACTTTTACTTAAAGAGTAAAAAGCTTGAGCTGATTCTTCAACAACTTCTACAGAAGTATTTTATTAAACTCTAGTATCTATACTTCTACCTACAGAGTAATGAATGGAGATACTTTTCACACCTTTATTCATCCTTAAGAAAAATCAATGGAATTCCTGACTTTGACCAGGTGAGAAGCCGGTTCACGCTGTAACGTAACACAATTCAATTCAAGGCTCCATCAGTATTCATAGAACCAGTAGTGTTGGTTTCAGGTCAGCCAGTGCAGCAGATGGCAGCGTCGGAGGAGGTCGTAACGGCCTGGTAATTGCAGCTCTTTCAGAAAGAGGAATCGTTCTGCCTTTGATTTTCTGTTCTAAAGGACAGGAATGAATTTCAATACATTTTCAAACTAAAGAAACGAGAGGAGGCTGGTTTTATCCTCCAGACCACCACTGTGCACCACTGTTTTCTCCACAGGACGAAAGCCTGGCGTATTTTTTATAAGATGTTTTAGCATTGTATCTGTTGTTCAGTGCATGAAGTCCTAAGTGCATGTCCTGCAGCTGCTGTCTGCGTCTCAACATGCATCAGATCATTTATATATATATATATATACAGTTCAGGCCAAAAGTTTAGACACACCTTCTCTTTTTCAATGCGTTTTCTTTATTTTCATGACTATTTACATTGTAGATTCTCACTGAAGCATCACAACTATGAATGAACACATGTGGAGTTTTATGTACTTAACTAAAAAAGGTAAAATAACTAAAAACATATATATATTCTAGTTTCTTCAAAATAGCCCCCTTTGCTCTGATTACTGCTTTGCACACTCTTGGCATCATTCTCTCAACGAGCTTCTTCAAGAGGTGGCCACCTGAAATGAAAAGTTTTCCAACAGTCTTGAAGGAAGGAGTTCCCAGAGGTGTTTATTAGCACTTGTTGCTCCTTTGTCTTCTTCACTCTGTGCTCCAGCTCACCCCAAACCATCTGGATTGGGTTCAGGTCCGGTGACTGTGGAGGTTCAGCTCATTTTTGTGCATAAAGTACATAAAACTCCACATGTGTTCATTCATAGTTTTGATGCTTCAGTGAGAATCTACAATGTAAATAGTCATGAAAATAAAGAAAACGCACTGAAAAAGAGAAGAAGGTGTGTCAAAATTTTTGGCCTCTACTGTATATATATAGTACAGGCCAAATATATATATATATATATATATATATATATATATATATATATTAGCTATATAAGCTAATTCCACTTGAGCTAAGGTAATAAATCACTGTATGTTTAGTGAAAAAAAAAAACTGGACTTCTGTTTATCATTAGATAAATACTGAAGTGATCTATCAGACCATGAAGGAACACATAAGGAATCATGTAGTAAATTAAAAGTGTTAAATAAACCAAAAAACAAAAAAATACTAATATGGGAAGCTGTTAACCTGTGGTTTCTGAGGCTGGCAGCTTTTGCTCTTCCTTTCATGAAATGGTCCTGATGAGTGCCAGTTCCATCAGTATAACATTTTTGATGGTCTTTGCGGTGACTGCACTTGACGATACTTTCAAAGTTCTTGAAACATTTCTTACAGTAATTTTGTTTCTTTATTTAGTTGAGTAGTTGTTGCTTCTCATAACCTGGATTCGAACATTACTCAAATATTCACTATTCACTGTATACCTGTAACTCTACCTCTTCACTACTTTACTTTAACTGATGCTCTCAAACACTTTATTAAGAGACAAGAAACTCAAGTAATTAACTCTTGATGAGTTCAGCACAGCTGTTAACTGAAAGCCTGAATTCCAGGTGACTCTACCTCATAAGACTGACTGAGAAAATCCAGCAGAGATGTTCAAAACTGATCATCTAAACAATATAAAATGTATTCTAAATAATTATATATGTTTTTCTTAATAGTTTGGATGAGTTTAGTATTAATCTACAATACAGAACATTTTAATATGATGAATAACAGTAAAATGAACAATACAACAAATGAGAGACCAGCAGAAGAGACATCACAGAACATTCCGTGACATCACAGAACTTGTCATACACAACATTCCGTGACATCACAGAATTCTTTTTGTACAACTGACATTGAAATTGGAATAGGAATATAAAAAAAAACATTTTTTTACTTGTACATGTCTTTTATCTGTTACAAATGCATGTTTTACCTGCATTATTCTTGTACTTATATGCTTGTTTTTATGCATTGTACCTTCTGTCTATGGCTGTGCTGTGCTTTGAGTTTTCAGGAAAGGCGCTATATATAAATGAATTATTATTATTATTATTATTATTATTATTATTATTGTTATTATTATTATTAGTAGTAGTAGTAGTAGTAGTCATCATAGTAGTCAATTTTTGTGCATAAAGTACATAAAACTCCACATGTGTTCATTTATAGTTGTGATGCTTCAGTGAGAATCTACAATGTAAATAGTCATGAAAATAAAGAAAACGCATTGAAAAAGAGAAGGTGTGTCCCAACTTTTGGTCTGTACTGTATACATATATATATATATATAAAACACCAAGAGCATAAGAATGGGTTTAAGATTGGGGGCACATAAATGCTTCTATGCATGTCTTATAAAATAAAAAAGATCTATAAGATGATTCCACTGTAGCTAAGGGGATAAATCACTGTATGTTTAGAGAATAAGAAAAAAAAACTTGACCTCTGTTTATCATTAGATGAATAGTGAAGTGATCTATCAGTCTATGAAGAAACACATAAGGAATCATGTAGTAACTTAAAAACAGTTTTAAGCAAACCAAAATACAAAAAAATACTAATATAATAGGTGCTCTTATCTGGGCAGCTGTTAACCTGTGCTTTTATTATTATTATTATTATTAGTAGTAGTAGTAGTAGTATATATCCTACATGAATCACACAAACAAAATAAAAACAGATTTAACACACCAGACACACTAATTTACGTGTTTATTTTATTTTGCTAACTGAACACAATGTGCAGTATTGAGGTCAGCAAAAATGACTGAGGTTATGTGCTCATATTGTTTAATATAATCTCATTATTGTAGCAGACCTGTATTCCTCTCTGAGCTGATTTTATGTGGAAATGACAGTAATCAGCAATTTTCTAGTCTTTTAGTCAGAATGCTTTAAAATAGCATTAAAAAACAGTCAGCCAGCACACACACACACACACACACACACACACACACTTCCTCCAGTGCTGTCAAGAGGCTTTTATTGTCTCTGATGTATGTACGCATATACAGCTCTGGAAAGAATTAAGAGATCAACTCAGTTTCTGAATCAGTTTCTCTGATTTTGCTATTTATAGGTTTATGTTTGAGTAAAATGAACATTGTTGTTTTATTCTATAAACTACAGACAACATTTCTCCCAAATTACAAATAAAAATATTCTCATTTAGAGCATTTATTTACAGAAAATGAGAAATGTCTGAAATAACAAAAAAAAGATGCAGAGCTTTCAGACCTCAAATAATGCAAAGAAAACAAGTTCATATTCATAAAGTTTTAAGAGTTCAGAAATAATCAATATTTGGTGGAATAACCCTGGTGGTTTTTAATCACAGTTTTTTTTCATGCATCTTGGCATCATGTTCTCCTCCTCCACCAGTCTTACACACTGCTTTTGGATAACTTTATGCTGCTTTACTCCTGGTGCAAAAAATAATACAAGCAGTTCAGTTTGATGGCTTGATGGTTTGTGATCATCCATCTTCCTCTTGATTATATTCCAGAGGTTTTCAATTTGGTAAAATCAAAGAAACTCATCATATATGAAAATCATTCGTGAATGATTTTTTTCGGTGTGAACCGCACGTTTTAGATTAAGTGGAATGGCTCAGGGTGTTCAGCGCTGTATATAAAAGTGCAGGTTTGATTACGGAGTCGGGCGGATGCAGATTGCTGTAGAGGCAGAGTGCTCGCTGCTCTGAGGATGACTCATGGCTGCAGTGCTTATTTAGTTTCAGTAAGTTTGGGTAATGGTCGTGATGTGCTGGCGTGGGCTTTCTAACACAACTGTGGCATTTTCTTTAAATGCCACATGTGCTTTCTGGAGCTGGCAACCTCCTCAGCTTCCATCAGTGTTCTCTCGCTCTGCGTTCAGACGGATGTCAGCAGGGAAGTGAAGTGAGTAATCATGTATTTAAACTTACATTAGGAGCAAGAGGGCAGAATTTAAATTGAATTTTGCACCCCTGTTCTGCTACGCCCTCTGCAGGACAGTTAATGACGGTACGACCTTTCAGGAATTGTTTAACCCTTTGAACTCTAGGCTCTAGAACTCTAGTTTTGGTGTGTTTTTTTGTCTCTCTCTCTCTTTCAGGTCTTATAACACAGTAATTATATCAGACAGACACATGCCCTGATCTCTTTTACTCCAGAAGACATACGGCTGCTCAAAAATATCATCATTTAAAATGTAAAAGGAAGCAGAATTGTTCTATTTTCCTGGAACTGATCATGTTTTATGTTTTGCTCAAAATTCTACCAAGTTTTTTTGTTTGTTTGTTTTACTTATTTTTAAATGTATAGACTTTAAATATATTCACACCTAAGATCTAATATTTTCAAAAATGGTTAGACTAGAGTGTTTATGAGTTGAAAGCATAAGAATATTAATGATTTGAGTTCATTACATGGTTTATTAATTATTACTTTGATAAAATACATGGAGAAACAGCATCAGGCGGAGTTTTTTGTTTTTCTTGATAATAAATAATCACACCTCTAGGATACATGTAGATTAAATTACTAAAAACCTGACACTCAGAGCAGCCTATACCTTTCAGTATTATAATCAGGACACACAAAGAAAACTACATACAAAAATGTAAACTTTATAGTCTAAATAAATAAAAATGTTTAGTACAAAATAACTACTTAGTAAAAATCCCTTTTTAAATAATCATGATTAGGGATGGTTTGTGAAATAAAGGTAGCTGCACCATTACAATAGCAATCCACCAAAGACAGCTCACCTGACTCTTAAAGGGAATGATGAGCAACTGACACTCTGATTGGTTTATTTTACGTTATGCCCAAATTTAACCACACCCATGATTAATTAAGAAAATTAATACATGCATTTTTGTGCTTTGTTTCGAGCCAAGCAAGGTGTACTTTTCCGGTCGTTACGATAGCAAAGACACACTGACACGCTCTCAATCAAGCTGTACAGCTGTAAAGATCACTTAAATAGAGCTCTAAGAGTAAAAGCTGTTTTGGAGCCTGGGGTTCTTCTCTGGTTGGTTGCTGTAGGTGTAGGTGTCAAAGCTATTCGCTCCCAGTGCTGCGTGTGCGGTTATGTGATTGGTTCATTTTGTAACACAGCGCTTATTGTAACGCTTCCACTTTTGTAATGCCTGTATTTTCCTTTCCATCAGTATATGCTAATAAGGCACGCTGTGATAGGACTGTCACAGTGTGCTTCAGTGTATTGTATAGGCCTAATTCCTGTGAATTGATCTGAAATTATTGATTTGAAATAATTGTATGCTTGTGTCTGCATCCCAGAGCGTCATATATTATTAAAAAACACTGATTTTAAACTTTTAAAAAGTAGTTCATCTGGTTAAGGTGGAAGAGTGCGTGTGTGTATGTGTGTGTGTATGTTTGTGTTAGAGGTTAGAGGTCAAAGCTGTGGTCAAGCTGTAGCCGTAGGCGTGTACAGTGAGCAGCCCACTGTGTTAACTTCTCCTTGACAACAGATTCAGAAGGTCTGATTGTGGCACTGCTGTGTGCTGTGTGTGTGTATCTGGGATTATGTGTGTGTGTGTGTGTGTGTGTGTGTGATAAACTCTATTTTTCACTGCTGTTCCTAATTATCCGGAGGTTCTCTGAGATCTCCACATTAACGCAGTTTTCCAATTACCGCAGTTCCGTTTCTCTGAATTGTATTTCTGTACAGGATGCGGCTGTTTTCTCCCTCAGATCAGGATGGTTGAGATGTTCATCAGGTACAGGGGAGGTGCAGCGGCTGACAGACTGGTGTACAGTCAACAACCTTCACCTGAATGTGGACAAGACAAAGGAAATGGTTGTTGACTTCAGGAGAGCACAACACACCCACTCTCCACTCAACATCGACGGGTCCTCTGTGGAGATTGTTAAGAGCACCAAGTTCCTTGGTGTCCACTTAGCAGATAACCTCACCTGGACCCTGAACACCAGCTCTACAGCCAAGAAAGCCCAGCAGCGTCTCTACTTCCTCCGGAAGCTGAGAAAGGCCCGTCTCCCTCCACCCATCCTCACACTCTTCTATAGAGGGACCATTGAGAGCATCCTAAGCAGCTGCATCACTGCCTGGTTTGGGACCTGCACCATCTCTGACCGCAAGACCCTCCAGCGTATTGTGAGGACAGCTGAGAGGATCATTGTCGTCTCTCTCCCCTCCATCACGGACATCTACACCACCGCAGCATCCGCAAAGCAACCAGCATTGTGAATGACCCCACTCATCCCTCACACAAACTGTTCTCCCTCTTGCCTTCGGGAAGAAGGTACCGCAGCATCCGGTCCAGCACGACCAGATTCTGCAACAGCTTCTACCCCCAAACCATCAGACTCCTTAACTGCAGAGACTGAACTGATGGTTTTTCTGTACATGCACACACACTCTTACCCCACTTACCCCAGAAAATGGAAAGCACTAAAAACCCTACTACCTCACTGGACTCTATTGCACACTGTGTAATAGAGTAATTACTACCTCACTGGTCTTTTTTGCACACTGCAAAATTTGCACACTGTCTTGTTATTTATTATTCTTTGTCTGTATGGTGTTGTATTGTCTGTCTGCACTTTTGTACTGTTTGCACTATTGTTCTGTCTACACTGTGTTTATGTGCACCATGGTCATTGGAGGAACGATGTTTCGTTTCACTGTGTACTCTGTATATAGCTGAAATGACAATAAAAACCACTTTGACTTTGACTTTGACTTTGGGTTGGACAATGAAACTGAAACACCTGTAATTTTAGTGTGGGAATATGCACACAACATTATGGGAGACATACCAGAGTTCAAAAGAGGACAAATTGTTGGTGCACGTCTTGCTGGAGCGTCTGTGACCAAGACAGCAAGTCTTTGTGATGCATCAAGAGCCACGGTATCCAGGGTAATGTCAGCATACCACAAAGAAGGACCAACTACATCCAACAGGATTAACTGTGGATGCTGTAAGAGGAAGCTGTCTGAAAGGGATGTTCGGGTGCTAACCCGGATTGTATCCAAAAAACATAAAACCACGGCTGATCAAATCACGCAGAATTCAATGTGCACCTCAACTCTCCTGTTTCCACCAGAACTGTCCGTCACCACAATCAATTATTGTGCTCTAAAACCAGGTGTTTCAGTTTTATTGTCCAAACCCTGTAGATGATAAGTGCAATCCATGGAGCTAAAGGAAGTAAGGTCCTCAACCTGCAAGTGCTCCTGTGTTAATAATGTAACTCTCTGCCAGTCTTTCTGCACATTCTGGGCTCTATTTTAGTGATCTATAGGCGCTTTGCTATCGTAACGACAGGAAAAGTACACCTTGCATGGCTCAAAACCCTTAAAAGGCATGTACTAATGTTCTTAATTAATCATGGGTGTGATTCATTTTGGGCATAACGTGATATAAACCAATCAGAGTGTCTCTTGCTCATCATTCCCTTTAAGAGTCAGGTGAGCTCTGACTTTGGTGGATTGCTATTTTAACTGTGCAGCTACCTGGATTTTATTTAGTATTCCTTTTATAGTAGTGGTTTTCAGGCTATTTTTTTAGGGCCAATCAGATGCTCCATATTGTCTGATTAATATATAGGGGTAGAACATAACATGGCACACCTGGCCATGTCCAAAAAGTCCTGAGTATTCTGTAAAATTTGGGTTGGTTCTGCTGTGTGTTGCCAAAATAGCAATGAACATCTGACTGTTCACTGTTGTCAAGGTCCAAATCGGTCAGTGGCGCACCTGTGTTTTCCACCACTAAGATAGGAATATGCCAGAAATTTACCTGAACAAACCTCATTTCCAGACCACCACGCCCATCAGCGTAGACATATTTTCCTGAACTCCAATGCTATTGAATGGAGCAGATGCAAGGTGTTAAAATAGACTGTTAGCTGGGTGTAAGATAGCAACGAGCATCAAGACTTGCCTTTCACAGGGTGTACGATAGACCCCTTAATCTGCCAAAAGCAGAACGCCTCCTCCGACCCAAGTAATGTGAGACTCTGCCTCTTTTTGAACTGCTGCTGATGCAGTATTACCGAGGAGCATCACTGCGCTAACGTTCGGAGGAAAGCGCAGCGACTCGGCTCTAATACATCAGCTCACAGACGCAGCCTTGTGAGTATTGAGGGGAAAGAGAGAGCGCAATCTACTGTACCCACCCAGAGAGAGAGCAAGAACAATTGTGCTCTCTCGGGGCTCCGGCAGCTGATGGCAAGGAAAGCTGAAGTGTTAAAATATAATCTTTGTAAAATGTATCACTTTTTTTTTTAGCCGTGGAGCAAATTAATGACTAATGATTCACTGTAACAGACTTAAAAGCTAAAATAGACCTAAAAAATGAACATCAGTCTGAATAACAGATGCTGTAAATGAAGTGCGCTGGCTGCTCATCAGTCCTGACACCGTTTTTAAACATGTACAGAAATGAGAGGTGGCATGTTCCTGCCCGTTTTCCTGACTGGCATGTTGGCGTGAGCCAAAAAGAACTTGCAGTAAATATGCGATGACACGCGTCAGGACTATTTCAGTATGATGCATCAATTAGAAGCCCAGCAGTGTCGTGTTTAATACGTAAGCGATTATATCCCGCGCCGCCGCCGGCTCACTCGGTTCATCCGCAGTGTCAGTCGTCCCTACCGGCTCTGTGAAATCTCACTTTACTAAGATTAGTAACAACTTGATGCTGCAACACATCTTAAAAAAGTTAGAATGCTGCGACAAAGGGCGGGTAAATTAACCCTCCCAGAGACTGTAAAAAAAGATGGACGCCGTGTTGCCGTTCCCATTCATTCAATGAAAATGACGCCAAAATCTTCCTCCATGTTGGCGATCCTGAAACCCGAGTCTGCGCAGTAGAGACCAGAGGAGGGAGAAAGACTGTGGAGAGACAGCCTACTCATTTAAATAACCCCGCCCCTGAGAGCTGCCTTACGGTCACACGCTTCAGAGCGGGGCGGAGCGGAGCTGACGGTCTGTTATTGGTCCCGCCCATAACCAGCCCTTTTACAATAACCACACCTTTTTTGAATAGAGCTGAATAACGTTTTAAAAAATTAATTCTGTGGGGATATAAAAATTTTCAGTATAAGCAGAGGTTACACTAGCTGCTGCATTTAAATAAAGGAGGTAGAGTTACAGTATATTAGAAAAAAACGTGATTGAAAGTTGTTCTGTTTTGCCATTGAAACCTATGGGGATGGGTGGGGTTACACAGCTTTCTGAAACCGAACAGCAGGGGGCGCCCGACCTGTGGTGGCTTCACTTTTGAGAGACGATGCTCTGTCCAGCTATATACAGTCTATGAGCCCTCCTGTTTTCTTCATTTGTCAGGAACAGCAATGGTGTCAGTTTGACAAAATCGAGTAATGTTTAGTAATTACTCATTACTCATTACTCAAAAATTGAGTAATGTTCTAAATGAAGGTCAGTCAATCTAAAACATTTCAAGTAAAAAAAAAACATATAAATTGCAGTCGCAAAGACTATCAAAAACATTATAATGATTAAACTGCCACTCATCATGACAACCCAAGGAAAGGAAGAGCAAGAGTTCCCTCTTTTGCACAAGATAAGTTGTTCGCTGTTCGCTGGTTCGAATCCTGTTTATGTAGCTTGCCATCAGCTGCCGGAGCCCTGAGAGAGCACAGTTGTTCTTGCTCTTTCTCTGGGTGGGTACAGTAGATGGCGCTCTTCTCTTTCCCCTATTCATCAGTCCTAGGGTGATGTGGATCAGCACAAGGCTGCGTCTGTGAGCTGATGTATCAGAACCGAGTCGCTGTGCTTTCCTCCGAGCGTTAGCGCTGTGATGCTACTCAGAAATGCTGCATCAGACATTTAAAAACATTATAATAATAAAGACCATTAAAAACATTATGATGATGAAGAAACTGGCTCTCATCAGGACAGGAAAGGAAGAGCAAGAGTTTCCTCTGTTGTACAGGATAAGTCTCCACACAGTTTCCAGCCTCACAGTATTTTGGTTTGTTTAACACTTTTTAAGTTACTACTATCATATGCTTCATATTTTGCAATATATAGGGGTAGAACATAACATGGCACACCTGGCCATGTCCAAAAAATCCTGACTATTCTGTAAAAATTGGATTTGTTCTGCTGTTTGGTGCCAAGATAGCAATGAACGTCTGACTGTTCACTGTTGTCAAGGTTCAAATCGGTCAGTGACGCACCTGTGTTTTCCATTACCAAGATAGCAACATGCCATAAATTTACCTGAATACACCTCATTTCCAGACCACCATGCCCATTTTTATGAACTCCAATGCTATTTAACGAAGCTGGTGGAAGGTGTTAAAACAGACAGTTAGCTGGGTGTAAGATAGCAATTAGCATCACAACGCACCTTGCACTAGGGTGTAAAATAGGGCCCTTAAAAAGGTGTTTTTTTTTGTAATTTTATTTCTAATTTTTATTCTATTTTCTCACCAATTTACTACATTATTCCTTATGTGTTTCTTTAGAGCCTGGATCACTTTATTATTCATTTACTATAATTAATCAGGATTAAGCTCTGGTTGTTCTCTCCAATCTCTCAGCTTGTTATCAAGTAAGTCAAAATCTAAATTTATGTTTGATGTATATTATATCCACAGGGACTCACAAGCCTCCATTCAGAGGGTTAATGCTGGTACTAAATGAGCGTAACTCAGCTCAGTGTTTGATATCTGACTGATTAAAGCGTACAGTGTCAGTGTTTCTGCTTTAAGCAGCGTATTGCAGATGTCTGGTCTGCGCTGGGTGGTGGACATAGCCGTGGGTTAGCTGTTTAAGGAGAATTTTGAAGCAGATAGGAATGGACTGCTGAGGAAAGGTTAGGGCTCAACCAACGGCGATCTGTTCTGACAGGTATGATGTAGAGAAACAGTAAATGACATCAAACAGTATGATTCAGAGTCCTCCTATAAACACCACCATCTCCCAGAGCAGCAGAAAGAGCAGATACTGACCTTTACTGAAGACTAAAACAGGCTGCTTACAGCTATATCTACTGTTATAGATTCAAACAGTGTTCCTAAACTGTGCATCACTTCATTTACAGTGCTGTAGAAAACAGTATCTGCCCCCTACAGATTTATTTTGTTTTTGTTTTGATTTTTTTATCATACTTACATTATTTATATTAATAAAAACATTATAATATAAGATAAATATAACCTAAGCAAATAAAAAAAATAGTTTTTAAATGATAATTGTATTTATTAAAGTAAAAAAAAAGAACTATCCAGTCCATCCTGCCCCTATGAGTCTTCAGCTCTGTTTAAAAACCACAACTCCACACACTTTTATTCTAATTCGAAATTTCCTTCTTTTAAATATTTTGGTTTATTCCATTTTGAATCATGCATTATTCGTATATCAATTTTTATTTTCATGTTTTATTCATGATTTATTGTTATTTCATTTTTTATTTCCATTTTTTATTTATGCTTTATTCTTATTAAATTTTTATGTCCATTTTTTATTCATGCTTTATTCTTATTTTCCTTTTTTTATTTCCTTTTTTTATTCATGCTTTATTCTTATTTTATTTTTTTATTTCCATTTTTTATTTATGCTTTATTCTTATTTAATTTTTTATGTCCATTTTTTATTCAAGCTTTATTCTTATTTTAATTTTTTTTTCCATTTGTATTTATGCTTTATTCTTATTTTTTTTATTTCCATTTCTTCATTCAAGCTTTATTCTTATTTCATTTTTTATGTCCATTTTTTTATCATGCTTTATTCTTATTTTCCTTTTTTTATTTCCTTTTTTTATTCATGCTTTATTCTTATTTTCCTTTTTTTATTTCCTTTTTTTATTCATGCTTTATTCTTATTTTCATTTTTTTTAATTTCTATTTTTTATTCATGCTTTATTCTTATTTTATTTTTTATTTCCATTGTTTATTCATGCTTTATTCTTATTTTATTTTTTTATTTCCATGTTTTTTTCGTGCTTTATTCTTATTTTAATTTTTTTTATTTCCATTGTTTATTCATGCTTTATTCTTATTTCATTTTTTTATGACCAATTTTAAATTTGTAAAGTACATTGAATGCCAGTTGTGGATGAACAGAACTATATAAATAAACTTGCCCTGCCGGTGTGAAAAAGTATTTGACCCCTAAACCTAATAACTTGGTTGTTCCACCTTTGAGTTTTTCACATCTCTTCTGTACTGTATTAAAGGATATTTTATATTTATAAGAACAGTAGAAGTACTCATGAGTCATGCAGGTTAAATATATAATGATGTATGTACAACATTACAGAGAGAGAAAGAGAGAGAGAGAGAAAGAGAGAGAGAGAGATGTCTCTGTTTGTGTTGTTTGAATCAGACAGTTTTTATTTTAAGTTAATTTTAAATGTCACAGGGCTTCTTCAGGGGGAGAACACTCCACTCTCAAAATGACATGGATTATTACATAAATCATTATTTTATATTTTAAACTACTGTTATTTCCATTGACTATATACAGTTGCGAGAAAAAGTATGTGAACCCTTTGGGATTATACTTGGATTTCTGCATAAATTGGTCATTAAATGTGTTCTGATCTTCATCTACATCACAACAATAGACAAACACAGTCTGCTTAAACTAATACCACACACAAATATATATATATATATATATATATATATATATATATATATATATATATATATATATATATACAGTGAGTCCAAGAAGTATTTGATCCCTTGCTGATTTTCTTCGTTGGCCCACTAATAAAGACATGATCATTCTATACTTTTAATGGTAGATGTATTCTTACATGGAGAGACAGAATATTAAAAAGAAAATCCAGAAAATAAATCTAAGGAATATATATTAATTGATTTGTATTTCATGGAGTGAAATAAGTATTTGATCCCTTAGTATTCATTAGCAGTTCTGGCTTTTACAGACCAGTTAGACACTCCCAATCAACTTGTTACCTGACCTGAAGCCACCTGTTCTCACTAATCACTTGTGTGAAAAACACCTGTCCACAGAATCAGACAGATCACACAGATTTCAAGTCTCCAACATGGGTAAAACCAAAGAGCTGTCACAGGACCTCAGAGTCAGAATTGTTGACCTTCACAAAGCTGGAATGGGCTACAAAAAGATTAGTAAGGTGTTGGATGTGAAAGTAACAACTATTGGTGCAATTATCAGAAAGTTTAAAGAGTATAACATGACAATCAACAGACCTCGGCCCGGTGCTCCAAAGATGATTTCGCCTCGTGGGGTGGCAATGATGCTGAGAACGGTCAGAAATCGTCCTGCAACCACTCGGCAGGAGTTAGCAAATGACCTAAAGGCAGCTGGGACCACAGTTTGCAAGGAAACAATTGGCAACACTTTGCGCAACAATGGATTCACATCCTGCAGTGCCCGAAAGGTACCCCTGCTGAAGAGAGCACATGTGGAGGCGTGCCTCAAGTATGCCAATGATCATTTGAAAGATGAACCAAGTTATTGGGAGAAGGTTTTGTGGTCAGACGAGACCAAAATTGAACTTTTTGGCCTCAACTCCACCCGCCATGTGTGGAGGAAGAAAAATGCTGCCTATGACCCCAAGAACACTGTGCCCACCGTCAAGCATGGAGGTGGAAGCATAATGTTTTGGGGGTGTTTCTCTGCCAAGGGTACAGGGCTACTTCACCGCATCACTGGGAAGATGGATGGAGCCATGTACCGCACAATCCTGAGGGACAACCTCCTCCCCTCTGCCAGGGATCTGAAAATGGGCCGTGGTTGGGTCTTCCAACATGATAACGACCCTAAACATACAGCAAAGGCAACAAAGGATTGGCTCAAGAAAAATCACATTAAGGTCATGGAGTGGCCCAGCCAGTCGCCAGACCTCAATCCGATCGAAAATCTATGGAGGGAGCTGAAGGTCAGAATTGCCAAGCGACAGCCCACCAACCTTCATGATTTAGAGAGGATCTGCAAAGAAGAGTGGGCCAAAATTCCCCCTGGTGTGTGTGCTAAACTTGTGGTTAACTACAACAAACGTCTCACTGCTGTGCTTGCAAACAAAGGCTTTGCCACTAAGTATTGAGTGTGTTTGGCAAGAGGGATCAAATACTTATTTTCCTCATTGAAATACAAATTAATTAAAATATATTCTTTAAAATTATATTCTGGATTTTTGTCTTGATATTCTGTCTCTCCATGTTAGAATATATCTATATCTAAAAGTGCAGAAGGATAGTGTCTTTATTAGTGGGCAAACAAAGAAAATCAGCAAGGGATCAAATACTTCTTGGACTCACTGTATATATATATATATATATATATATATTTGCATGGTTTTATTAAACACAACATGTTAATATTCACAGTGAGGGGGGGGGGTAATAATGATTTTTCTAAGAGATAATTGGGAGGCAAGATGTGATGAGATTAAAGGATGTGTTGGTTAAAGCTGCCCTGCCCTATAAAAACACACAACAGTTTTGAGTTTGCTGTTCTTAAGAAGCTTGATTGCTTGATGTGAATCATGCCTCGCACAAAAGACCGAGCTCTCAGAAGACCAACGTTTAAGAATTGTTGACATGCATGAAGCTGGAAAGGGTTACAAAAGTATCTCTAAAAGTCTTGATGTTCACGTGTCCACGGTAAGACAGAGGCTCTACAAATGGAGAAAGTTCAGCACTGTTGCTGCTACTCTCACTAGGCGTGGTAAAGTCCTGTAAAGATGACTGCAAGAGCACAGCGCAGAATGATCAATGAGGTGAGGAAGAATCCTAGAGTTTCAGCTGAAGACTGAATACAGAAATCTCTGGAACATGCTAACATTTTAGTTGACAAATCTACAATAAGAAAAACTTGATTAAACAAGAATGGAGTTGATGGGTGGACACCACGGAGGAAGACACTTCTGTACAAAAAAAACATTGCTGAACGTTTGAAGTTTGCAAAAAAAAAAGAGCACCTGAATATTCTACAGCAGCACTACTGGCTAAATATACTGTGGACAGATGAAACCAAAAATTGAGTTGTTTAGAAGGAACACTATCATCAAAACCTCATCCCAACTGTAAAACATGGTGGAGGGGGCATCATGGTTTGGGGCTGCTTTGCTTTGTTGCATCAGGGTCTGGACTGATTTTGCCGTCGTCAACTGAAAAATGAATTCCTAAGTTTACCAAGACATTTTTAAGAAAACATAAAACCATCTGTCCACCAACTAAAGCTCAACCGAAGATGGATGATGCAAGAGAACAACGACCCAAAACATAGAAGTAAATCAACAACCGACTTCAACAGAAGAAAATAAATAAATACGCCTTCTGGAGAGTCCTGACCTCCTGAACCCAACTGAGATGCTGCAGCATCATGACCTCAAGAGAGAGATTCACACCAGATATCCCATAATATTATAGCTGAACTGAAACAGTTTAGTGAAGAGGAATGATCCAGAATTCCTCCTGACCGTTCTGCAGGTCTGATCTGCAGCTACAGGAAACGACTGGTTGAGGTTTTTGCTGCTAAAGGAGGATCAACCAGTTATTAAACCCAAAGATTCACATACTTTTACCCCCCCTCACTGTGAACAACTGTTAACATGTTGTGTTCAATAAAACCATGCAAACATTATTATATTATTATCAGTGTGGTTGTAATCTATATCAAATGTTCACTGCTTCACTCGAAGATCTAAAACAAAGGATCTTGGTCTTGACTCCAAACCATCACTGATCATCAGTAAATTTTACATTTCATTTAAAGGAAATTAAGGGAGCAGAGTCTGGAGGAAGAGTGGAGAGACACACAGTCCAAACTGCTCGAGGTCTAGTGTGAAGTTTCCACCAATCAGTGATGGTTTGGAGAGACATGTCTGTCATCTGCTGGTGTTGATCCACTGTGTTTTATTATCAAGTCTAAAGTCAGTGCAGTTTTGTTTTCCCACAAAATCTTACAGCACTTCATATCTTACAGCTTCACTCTGCTACTGACAACTTTTAGAGATCCAGATTTCATTTTCCAGCAGGAGTGGGCACACTGCCCATGCTGCAAAAAGTGACAATTGGTCTAATATATAATATTATAATTTTCTGAGAGACACTGATTTTTGGGTTTTCATTGGCTGTAAGCCATAATCGATAATCAACAATAATCACATTTTGATTGGTGGAGCTACACGTCATACTGCAACCATCCAGCAGAGGCACTAGACCTGTGGTAGCTTCACTTCTTAAAGAGGTAGTGCTATCCACACATAAAAATACACACTGTAAGCCTGGATAAGTTGAATTTACTTAAACAAATTTGAGGAAACTTAAGTTAGCATAACTTAGAACAGATAAGTTGAGTTTACTTAACTTTTTTAAGGCAGCTGATTTGCTCAATTTGTTTTAAGTAATGGGGAATGAAAACTTGAGTTAGCATAAATTAAATCATCAAGTTATTACAACTAACTTGGGGGAAGTTGATTTATTTGTAAGGCAGCCGAGGGGGAATCACTACACACTGATGGTGAGTGTTAGTCAGAAACTGTTGGACACGCCCAGTATGCAAATAGATTGTGACAAAAGCCAATAGAAAAGAGGCTGTTAATGACAAAACAGACTAAACTCAGTTATTATAATAAGTTGGTTCAACTCAAAGATCTCAGTTTGAATAGTACAGTATATGTGCTCACAAATTCAGTTCAACTAACTCAAAATAGTTGAGTATTGTTTAGAAATATCCAATTTTATGTAAAACAGACTTAAATAGTTTAAGTTGACGGGGGGTCTGAGCGTTCGTTTTGATTGGTCACGCTTCATCAGACCTGTCACTGCGATTGGAGGATCAGTCAGACGGCTGGATTCTGTCTTTCAGACGCTTTTTCTGGGAAGGCGTGATCGATGCAGGAGTGTGCACTGGAGTGTGAGATAGTGAGATAGTGAGATAGTGAGTGTGAGCTCTGAGCTCTGGAGGATCACAGATGGACACTGAGCATGTAAGTGTTGGAGGTGAGAAGAACATGTAATCAATAACATGTTCTGATTCATCAGCTGCTTCCTCCCCGACACCTCTCACTCAATCAATACACACCACATACACACACACACACACACACAGATTTATTTTCCTTTTTTTGCTTCTCTATCAGATTTAACAAATACATTTTTATATCAGATAAAGATATAAAAAAAATCTTATAATAACCACTTTAAACATTTAGTTTCTAATCACCATCATTTTCTTATTGTTTTGTATTTTTTTATTTTTATGTTTTATATTTTGATTGTTATATTCTTAGTTCATTATTATTCATTTTATCATTTCTTATCATTCATTTTATTTTTACTCTATTTTTTACCATTATCTTTTTCTTTATTATATATATTATATATATTATATATTTTTATATTATATTATATATATTATATATATATTATTATATTATTATATATTATATATTATTATATATATTATATATATTATTATATATATCTTTAACTTCTGGTGTTTTTCCAACTGCTTTCAAACAAGCACATGTGACACCACTGCTTAAAAAGCCTTCTCTCAACCCCGCCCAGGTTGATAACTACAGACCGCTCTCACTACTACCCTTTCTCTCTAAAACACTCGAGAGAGCAGTTTTAAATCAGGTCTCTGGCTTCCTCTCCCAGAATGACCTTCTGGACCAGAACCAATCTGGATTCAAAAAAGGACACTCTACCGAGACGGCTCTGTTGTCTGTGACTGAAGCGTTGAAAACTGCTAGAGCTGCAGGTCAGTCCTCAGTGCTCATTCTGCTGGACCTCTCGGCCGCCTTCGACACGGTCAACCACGACTTCCTCCTAACTATACTCTCAAACATGGGGATCTCAGACAATGTGCTGTCATGGTTCAGATCATACCTCACTGGGCGCTCGTTCAAGGTGTCGTGGCAAGGACAGCTGTCCTCAGCCCACTCCCTATCCACTGGGGTTCCCCAGGGTTCGGTACTGGGTCCCCTTCTCTTCTCAATATACACCACCTCTCTTGGTCAGGTTATCCGCTCACACGGATTTTCCTACCATTGCTTTGCTGATGACACCCAGCTATACCCGTCATTCTCAACTGAAGATAACTCAATCTCTGCACGGATATCGCAGTGTCTCTCTGACATATCCTCATGGATGAAGGAGCATCACCTTCAATTAAATCTCTCAAAGACTGAACTTCTGGTTATACCAGCAAAACCATCTTTTCAACACAACCTCTCTATAAGCAAAGACAAAGGTTGCTATAGGAACCTGGGTGTTATGGTTGATGACCAGCTCTCCTTCACGCACCATGTGGCCTCGGTTGCTCGATCCTGCCGCTTCGCGCTTTGTAACATCAGGAAAATTAAACAGTTTCTGACGCAACAGGCCACCCAACTCCTGGTGCAAGCGGTCGTCATCTCACGCCTCGACTACTGCAATGCCCTGCTAACTGGCCTCCCGGCCTGCGTAGTAAAACCACTCCAAATGATCCAGAACGCAGCAGCACGTCTGGTCTTCAACCAGCCAAAATGGGCACATGTCACCCCGCTGCTCATTGAGCTCCACTGGCTACCAGTTGCTGCTCGCATCAAATTCAAAGCTCTTACAATCGCCTACAAGGTGATGACAGTACAGGCTCATTCCTACCTGCACTCACTCCTGAAGCCTTACGCTACCTCCCGGCCGCTGCGCTCCTCCAATGAACGTTGCCTCGCTTTGCCAAACACTCACACAAAGCAATCCAGACTGTTCTCATACAGAGTTCCCCAATGGTGGAACAAACTACCTTCTACTACCAGATCAGGAGAATCTCTCACTATCTTTAATAAACTCCTGAAGACAGAGCTCTTCAAAGAGCACTTACTCTCCTAACACCTCTAACTAACTACCTTCTAACCTCATTTCCTTCTTCCCCTCCTTCACTTCTCTATCCCTTTATTTCCCTTCGACCTCCTTTAAGCCCTATCTAAAAATGGGTTATCTAAATTCCTATTACTTTTGTACTTCATTATTGTAAGTCGCTTTGGACAAAAGCGTCTGCCAAATGAAATGTAATGTAATGTAATTTTATAAATTCTTTACTTTTTTGTGTACTTTATGTGTCAAATTGTTTTCATGGTCTTTTAGAAGTTTCTATTTTACATACATATTTTATTCTTATATAATAAATGTGGATTTAAAATTAGTATTTATTTTATTTATAATTTTTTTATTGCATTTCAAATTATTTAAAATTTCTTATTAAATGTTTTAAATCCCTTTTATACTGTACATGCTCGGCAACATTTTAAATAAGGGTCACCTTCAATGTTTTTCCCCAGTGAAAATAAATGTTGATTGATTTATTGATAAAAAGCAGTTTTTTAATTATTTAATTTAATTTATTTTCATTGTATTACTATACAAAGTAATCCACAGTGGGATACTGTAATGTCACTATCCTTAATTTAGATATTTAGACACATGTTGATCAAAAGTTTACTTAGTAAAGTCCAAATAAAATAGAAAATGGATAATAATAGTACTGATCAGCTCTTTATAATCTTTTACAATTTTATGATCACCAACAGCTCTTCTTTTGAGCTCTTCAGAAACCAGAAACGTGTGCGCTGTGAAGATCAGACTCTGATAAATCCTAGTATTAAAAAAAACGGCAGTGGACAAATAGCTATTTTATTAAACGTGAGGAGACGAAACTGTGATGTGAGATGTGGATCTGGATGGGACTAAAATTACCGGAGGAGCACAGAGTTCTGAGAAAAACAGTAGATAATTCAGCCTGTAATTTTCTCAGAGGACGCTTTGAGAAAAACACGTACATGGTCGCTCTGGACGGGAGTAAAATCACAGAGGATAAAAACCCCCATAAAAGAGAAAATTACCCCAGAACCCCCTGATAAACATTTTCTCTTTTGTCTAATTTTTGTGTGAAAATCTCAAGTTTTCGGTCACATTTATAATATATAGATATAATATATAATATATAGAAAGTTCAAAAGGGTTCACAAATGATTAAGCACCACTGTGAGGTATTTTCTTCTCAGAAGACAATGTACCACATGTCCACCTGTCAGAGATGGTCTATTAATATATGTATCTAGATATCTTCCGTCTTTTAGATGGAGTAATTGTCCTAATTAGTGAAAGGATTTCACAACTGTCTCCACGTACACTGCCCTGAGGGATTAACAATGTGTCCTTGGCAACGCACTTACACTAGTGAACTTGTGTTTAGTTGTAGAAATGTATAATTAACTAAGTACAATTATAGCTGCATATACAGCTCTGGAAAAAATAAGCAAGCACTTCAGTTTCTGAATCAGTTTCTCTGATTTTGCTATTTATAGGTTTATGTTTGAGTAAAATGAACATTGTTGTTTTATTCTATAAACTACAGACAACATTTCTCCCAAATTCCAAAGTAAAATATTCTCATTTAGAGCATTTATTTACAGAAAATGAGAAATGGCTGAAATAACAAAAAAAGATGCAGAGCTTTCAGACCTCAAATAATGCAAAGAAAAAACATGTTCATATTCATAAAGTTTTAAGAGTTCAGAAATCAATATTTGGTGGAATAACCCTGGTGGTTTTTAATCACAGTTTTCATGCATCTTGGCATCATGTTCTCCTCCACCAGTCTTACACACTGCTTTTGGATAACTTTATGCTGCTTTACTCCTGGTGCAGAAATTCAAGCAGTTCAGTTTGGTGGTTTGACGGCTTGTGATCATCCATCTTCCTCTTGATTATATTCCAGAGGATTTTAATCAAAGAAACTCATAATTTTTAAGTGCTCTCTTATTTTTAGATGCTCTTATCTTTATTAACTTGCGTTTTCTGATTCTGTTAACTCTGATTAACTTTTCTGAGGTCCTGATGAGTGCCAGTTTCATCATTGTAATGTTGTTTGATGGTCTTTGCAGTATCTGCACTTGAGGATACTTTCAAAATTCAAAGTATTTTTTCCTTTATTTAGTTGAGTAGTTGTTGCTTCTCATAATCTGGATTCGAACATTACTCAAATATTCACTATTCACTGTATACCTGTAACTCTACCTCTTCACTACTTTACTTTAACTGATGCTCTCAAACACTTTATTAAGAGACAAGAAATTCAAGTAATTAACTCTTGATGAGTTCAGCACAGCTGTTAACTGAAAGCCTGAATTCCAGGAGACTCTACCTCATAAAACTGACTGAGAAAATCCAGCAGAGATGTTCAAAACTGATCATCTAAACAATATAAAATGTATTCTAAATAAGTCCATATGTTTTTCTTAATAGTTTGGATGGGTTTAGTATTAATCTACAATACAGAACATTTTAATATAATAAATAACAGCAAAATGAACAATACAACAAATGAGAGACCAGCAGAAGAGACATCACAGAACGTTCCGTGACGTCACAGAACATTCCTTGACATCACAGAACATTCTGTGACGTCACAGAACATTCCTTGACATCACAGAACATTCCGTGACGTCACAGAACATTCCTTGACATCACAGAACATTCTGTGACGTCACAGAACATGTCATACAGAACACTTGCTGTTGTGTTTTTAATGGGGATCTCCGTGGAAACGCACGCCCAAAGTGTAATTACAGTGCGCCTCAGTGGACAAATAGCTATTTTATGAAAAGTGAGGAGACGAAACTGTGATGTGAGATGTGGATCTGGACGGGACTAAAATTACCGGAGGACCACGGAGTTCAGAGAAAAACAGTAGATTATTCAGCCTGTAATTTTCTTTTTCAGAGGACGTCTGAGAAAAAAAACACATACATGATCGTTCTGGATGGGAATAAAATCACAGAGGATAACCCCCCCCCCCCCCCCCCATAAAAGAGAAAATTACGCCAGAACCCCCTGAGAACTTTTTCCGTGACATCACAGAACATTCCTTGACATCACAGAACATTCTGTGACGTCACAGAACATTCATTGACATCACAGAAAATTCTGTGACGTCACAGAACGTCATACAGAACTTTCTGTGACGTCACAGAACATTATTCCATTATCCTGATGAGAGCCAGTTTCATCATCATAACGTTTTTGATGGTATTTGCAGTTAGTTGAGTAGTTGTTGCTTCTCATAATCTGGATTAGAACAAATATTCACTATTCACTGTATACCTGTAACTCTACCTCTTCACTACACAATTTTCCCACCCTGCATTTATACTGCATTACTAAACTGAATTAATTGAAAAGCTATAGAATGTTTGACCTTCTTTCACTTTTTCTATTTTATCTGTATCTTTATATGTTTTACTCCCACACAATCTCTTTCTTTTACACACACACACACACACACACACACACTTTTCACTTCAAGGACAGAGACACACAGAGAAACACTCATTCACCATCAACCCAAAACACACACTCACACACCTGCTCAGACACACAGATCCACATGACCACACACACACCCACACACACACACACACGCACATTTAGACAGAGAGGAGAGCTGTGGAGGCAGAGCCAGTCTGCAGCTTGACAGCATCACTGCATCACTACAGGAGGACCTGATAGAGACCAGCGTGAGGGGACTTCTCTACTAAACCTGTTGACCACTGGCTGATCTTCATCCATTCATCCGTTCATTATTATTTGTTCATTTGTTCATTTATTGATTCATTTATTTGTTTGATAATTGATTTGTTCATTCATTTATTATTTATTATAATAACTCATCAGCCTCCTGTTTTATTTTTCTTTTATCCTCTTTTCTCTCTCTCTTTCTCTCTCTCTCTCACACACACACATACATACTTGGACTTGCTCTCATTCTTTCGTTTTCTCACCTATCTGTGTTTTTCCATCTCTCTTCTTGCTTGCTTGCTTTTTCTGTCTTTTGCTTTGTGTTCTTCTCTCGTTTTGTCTTGTTTCTCTTTATTTTTGACTCTCCATCCTTCTTTCTTCATTTATTTTACCTTTAAAAGTAAGTTTTTATTCTGTTTAAAACTCTTTATTCTTTCTATTTTCCTACTAATAATCTTACTCTTATTTAGATTTCTCTCTCTATTGTTTAGTCCATCTCTGTCCTTTCTATTTGTGTCTGTTTTTGCCTTTAAGTTTCAACAATCTTCTTGTTTCCTTTCTTTTTCTTTGTATTGCTTTCTCGTTTTGATTCTTTAGTTTCTTTTGATCCACCTCTTTGTCTCTTCTTTTACACTCTTCTATATCTTTCTTTCATCATTTTGTTTTTTTTTTAGTCTGCAACTTCTCATTGTGTTTAAAACTCCTTTTTTTCCCATTGTTCTCTCTTTTGTTTTCCTAACTATTGTTTTTTGCCCTATCCACTAGTTTTCTCCCTCCATTCTCTCATTTTATTTTCTTGTTTTCCATCTGCCTCTCTCGCTCGCCGGCTCCCGATGAACGGATCTCACCACCCGGTGCTCCTCCTCCTCCTGCAGGAAAGCTCCAACACCAACCTCACCGAAGAATCAGAAGCAGCAGCAGCTTCAGAACCGAGCAATGGAACTGCACCAGCACTGGTTTCCAACAGCAGTACCGCCCCTCCACCAGCGGGGGCGCTGTGCCAGCAGGTTCAGATCCAGGCGGAGGTGTTCCTCGCGCTCGGCATCGTCAGCCTGCTGGAGAACATCCTGGTCATCTCGGCGGTGGCGAAGAACAAGAACCTCCACTCGCCCATGTACTTCTTTCTCTGTAGCTTGGCGGCGGCGGACATGCTGGTGAGTGTGTCCAACTCTCTGGAGACCATCGTGATCGCGGTTTTGAGGAGCCACCTGCTGGAGCTGAGCGATTATTTCGTGAGGCTGATGGACAATGTCTTCGACTCCATGATCTGCATCTCGCTGGTGGCGTCCATTTGCAACCTGCTGGTGATCGCTGTCGATCGATACGTGACGATATTCTACGCTCTGCGTTACCACAGCATCGTTACGGTGCGGAGGGCGTTGAACGCCATTGCTGCCATCTGGCTGGTGTGCATCGTTTGCGGGATCGTCTTCATCGTGTACTCCGAGAGTAAGACCGTCATCATCTGTCTGATCACCATGTTCTTCGCCATGCTGGCGCTGATGGCCACCCTGTACGTGCACATGTTCCTCCTGGCCAGGCTCCACGTCCAGCGCATCGCCGCGCTTCCCCCCGCGGCCAGCGCTGCAGGAAACCGTGCGCCGCGGCAGCAGCACACCTGCATGAAGGGGGCGGTGACCATTACCATTCTCCTGGGCGTGTTCGTCTGCTGCTGGGCGCCGTTCTTCCTGCACCTCATCCTGCTGGTGGCCTGCCCCCAGCACCCGCTCTGCCTGTGCTACATGTCCCACTTCACCACCTACCTGGTGCTCATCATGTGCAACTCCGTCATCGACCCCATCATCTACGCCTTCCGCAGCCTGGAGATGAGGAAGACCTTCAAGGAAATCCTGTGCTGCTTCGGCGAGAGCTGCCAAGCGCCGCTCTGCGAGAGAGAGCGCGAGAGAGAGCGCGAGAGAGACACAGAAACCGAGCGGTCGAGAGAGAGGCAGCACGAGAGGGAGAAGGAGAGCGAGACGGAGTGAGAGAAGGAAAAAAAGGACTGGACTTGGTTGGCGTTTTCACACCAGCACAGTTTGGTTCAATTAAAACAGACTAAAACAGTGTGATTTTGAACAGTAATCGCACTTGGGGAGCGGTAAGAACCGACCAAGGTAGTTTGGATGCAAATGCAGGCAGGTTTTATTAATCCAAAACAATCACAAGGCAAAGTCGTAGTTCAAGAAATCAGGCAGTGTTCAAAACCAGGAATTAATCACAAGGCAAAAAGTGTAGTCAAGGACAGGCAAGGATCAAAAAAACAATATCTCGCTACTAGACTAAGCAAGAGTCCTGGAATAAATAGTCAATTTAATATATATTGTCTGACAGGTGTGTGGGAGGGCGGAGTCAGCTATTAGTATTAGTAGGAGAGGCTGATCTTAAAGGTGCAGTGCGTACAGGTGTGACAGGTGCGGCTCAAAACAACCGGTCCCAATCCGGTCCCAGACGAACTCGGTTCGCGGTTCGCTTGTGGTGAGAACATGATCCAATCTCGATCTGACCCAGTATCAAAAATATTTATTTTTATTTGAGCTAAACTGCTGAAAACACGCATTTTAATCTGATATATTAGTCAGATAACACTATAATTACCACAGCTATGAACAAACGCTGTCTCTGCTGCTCCATGCTGTTTACACATTTGATATGTGCTGTGTTCACTGCACTCTGTGTTATTTTATTCTGTATATTTACTTTTTTTTGCTCATGCATCAGACAGCTCTGACCAATCAAAGGAGAAGTTGTGCAGATATACCATTAAAACACCCTAGCAATCACTAGCAACACTTTAGCAACCACCAAACAACACCTTATCAACTTATAACAGATATACCACATGAACACCTTTACAACCCCCTGGAAAACCTTAGCAAACTGCCAAAACAACATCTTAGCAAACAACAGATATACCATAAGAACACATTAGCAGCTGCCAGGCAACATCTTAGAAACCAACAGCTATACCAAGGCAACACCTCAGCAACACCTTAGCAACCACCTAGCAAGACCTTAGCAATCAGTAGCTATATCATTGAAACAGCCTAGCAACCACTGGCAACACCTTAGCAACCAGCAGTTACGAAATAGAAACACCTTAGCAACCACCTAGCAACACCTAAGCAACCTCTCTGACCTTAGCAATCAGTAGCTATATCATTGCAACCACCCTAGCAACCACTGGCAACACCTTAGAAATAGAAAAACCTTAGCAACCACCTAGCAACACCTAAGCAACCTCTCTGACCTTAGCAATCAGTAGCTATATCATTGCAACCACCTTAGCAACCACTGGCAACACCTTAGAAATAGAAACACCTTAGCAACCACCTAGCAACACCTAAGCAACCTCTCTGACCTTAGCAATCAGTAGCTATATCATTGCAACCACCCTAGCAACCACTGGCAACACCTTAGAAATAGAAACACCTTAGCAACCACCTAGCAACACATAAGCAACCTCTCTGACCTTAGCAATCAGTAGTATCATTGCAACCACCCTAGCAACCACTGGCAACACCTTAGAAATAGAAACACCTTAGCAACCACCTAGCAACACATAAGCAACCTCTCTGACCTTAGCAATCAGTAGTATCATTGCAACCACCCTAGCAACCACTGGCAACACCTTAGAAATAGAAACACCTTAGCAACCACCTAGCAACACATAAGCAACCTCTCTGACCTTAGCAATCAGTAGTATCATTGCAACCACCCTAGCAACCACTGGCAACACCTTAGAAATAGAAACACCTTAGCAACCACCTAGCAACACATAAGCAACCTCTCTGACCTTAGCAATCAGTAGTATCATTGCAACCACCCTAGCAACCACTGGCAACACCTTAGAAATAGAAACACCTTAGCAACCACCTAGCAACACATAAGTAACCTCTATCAAAGCAGGGCCACTGACCACACGTGCAGCAGCATTGCCGTAACAGGTTTCTTTTGGAAAGTTTCAACTCTTCTTATTTTTCCTGGTTTTATCTCATGCTAATTTAGTATTTATTCTCTTCACAGTGTATTTAACTTCATAACTTAAGTGTATGTATAGTGTATAGAGTATATAAAATGTATATAAACACAATGCCAAATTGTATTTTTATTTCATTCAATATTTTGGAAAATCATGATTTTATTAAATGATTAATGACATTTAAAGCAGTCACCTTTTCACTCTTTTTTTGTTATTTTATTTTTGCTATCATTAGTTTTCAGATTTCCACCTCTTTTAGATTAATTTTTTTTATTATAACCTAATTTCTAATGTTATTTTTTTATGTCTCTAAAGAACCATAGAGCATCAAACTGAAAAGTCTATCAGATAAGGTTTAAACGATGAAATATGTGAGATAATTAAGCAATAATACTCGAGATTTGTGTTATAACGTGTCATATTGGCACTGCTGTGCTGATCTACACTACTCCTACGACCACATCACAGCAGTGCCAATATGAAGCGTTATAACACGAACCTCGAGTGTATTATTGTGATTATACCACAGTTCCATTATCACTGTTTATTGAACAATTTTAAAGTTAAAGAGGAGAAAATAGGCTCTGTTTGGTTATAAAAACTCTGCCAGTTAAAATAGTTCCATTGCTGCTCTGTTTGTAGCTGCTCTGTTTGGCTTGTAAGCTCTGCATCGTTTCTAGGTTACCTGTATGTGGCGGAGTAATACATGGAGAGCTTTGATTAGTTACAGTGCATTACCAGCTGATAACGGTACAGATAGAACGCCTCTCAGCCAATCACATTGCAGGGTCTGAACTAACTGTGGTGTAATAAGAATTATTTGAAACCTGAGCATTTTTCTGCAACTGAATTGGTTTTATATTATTAAAAATATGATCCATTTGTTAGTTTTTTTTGGTGAATAAATGAAAAATCTTTGTTGAATTTCTTCATTTCTGCTTGTGACTGATGTGTGATGGTGTTAACTCTGAAGTGTAATGCAAAAATAAAACCTGCATTCTTTTGTTAAATGCTACAGTGCTGTTTTATAGAGCTGTTTGTGCCTTTCTTTGAGTAAAACAGGCCTAATTCATTAGGAGCTCTTATAATTAATTCTATATCTTAATTTCAGCTATAGATGATCTACCTGCTGTAGTTTTACGTGTCCATATAGAGCTCCGGAAAAAATGAAGAGATCACTTCAGTTTCTGAATCAGTATCATGTTTGAGTAAAATTAACATTGTTGTTTTATTCTATAAACTACAGGCAAATTTAAAATAACAATATTGTCATTTAAAAAATAACAAAAAAGATGCAGAGCTTTTAGACCTCCCCAGTTTTAAGAGATCAGAAATCAATATTTGGTGGATTAATCCTGGTTTTTAATCACAGTTTTTTTTCATGCATCTTGGCATCATGTTCTCCTCCACCAGTCTTACACACTGCTTTTGGATAACTTCAAGCAGTTCAGTTTGGTGGTTTGATGGCTTGTGATCATCCATCTTCCTCTTGATTATATTCCATTATACAGCAGTAATGCTGAGACAATTACAGTCATTTATAACACATTAATTCTTAAATCATCCAAACTATGAAGAAAAAACATATTTTATTTTACATTATTCAAAGTAGCCCTTTGTTATAGATGACAATTTTGCACATCTCAGTCAGCTTTATGAGGTAGAGTCTCCTGGAATTCAGGCTTTCAGTTAACAGCTGTGCTGAACTCATCAAGAATTAATTACTTGAGTTTCTTGTCTCTTAATAACGTGTTTGAGAGCATCAGTTAAAGTAAAGTAGTGAAGAGGTAGAGTTACAGGTATACAGTGAATAGTGAATATTTGAGTAATTTATGAGAAACCAAAAATACTCTAATTATTAATTACTAAAGTAAAAATACTTCAAGAAAAAATGGTCAGTCAATCTGAAAAGACGAATTTCAAGAACTTTGAAAGTATCGTCAAGTGCAGTTGCAAAAAAGACCATCAAAAACATTACAATGATGGAACTGGCACTCATCAGGAACGCCCCAGGAAAGGAAGATCAAGAATTTCCTCTACATTCGTTTTTTTTTTTATATATATATTCTGGAAGACTGGAAGGTGTGCCCAATATTTTGACTGGTATTTTATCATTAAATTCAAAAATCAGTTTTTAATCCAGTTTAAGGTCACATTATTTCTTTGTTTAACGGAGTGAATGATTTAATAATGCAGTAAAGATCTGTGGCAGCTGACAGTCTTCAATAGAGTACATGTGGCTTTAATATGGAAATAATGCTGTAGTGATTAAATATTAAATTTCTCTCAGTTGTCAGCAGGTACGGCCTTGACCATCACCTTCACTCTTTCACTTTTTCTGCAGTGTTTAAAAGTGAGATTTAATCTGTATGAGTAAGTATGAGGAGGCTGAATGTTAACCTTTGAATTTTAGACTGTTTTGTTGTGTTTTTTCTCCGTTTTTGTTTTCAGTTTCTCTTTCAGGTGTTATAACACAGTAATTATATCAGACAGACACATGCCCTGATCTCTTTTACTCCAGAAGTCATACGGCTGCTCAAAAATATAATCATTTAAGATGTAAAAGGAAGCAGAATTGTTATATTTTCCTGGGAAATTTTACCAAGCGCCTTATTTTTTTTAATTATTTTTAAATGTATAGACTTTAAATATATTCACACCTAAGATCTAATCTTTTCAAAAATGTTTAGACTAGAGTGTTTATGAGTTAAAAGTATAACAATATTGATGACTGAGTTCATTACATGGCTTATTAATTATTACTTTGATAAAATACATGGAGAAACAGCTTCAGGCTGATTTATTTATTTTTCTTGATAATCAATAATCACACCTCTAGGATACATGTAGATTAAATTTATAAAAACCTGACACTCAGAGCAGCCTATACCTTTCAGTATTTTAATCAGGACACACAAAGAAAAATATATATACAAAAAATGTTAACTTTTTTTAGTTTAAATAAATAAATAAAAAAGATACTATATGTAGTGCGCACACCATACCTTTAGTGCTTTAGTTTGAGTAAAGCAGGTAGTTTCACACTGTTTTTTTTTCTGTGAACACTTTTGAGTCTTTATTTACTGATATTATTTGGTTTGAAACATCATATAAATATGTTTGAAGCACTAAAGGTAAATAATATTGGTTGGGGAAGGAGATTTTTCACTTTTTTAGGTGTTTCAATGGGTTTCTTGTAGATTTAGCTTTACCACACTGGGATGTGATCACTATTTTTAGAAAGAGTAAGCTCCGCCCTTTCTAACCATACAGTCATATGAAAAAGTTTTGGCACCCCTATTAATCTTAATCATTTTTAGTTGTAAATATTTGGGTGTTTGGAACAGCCATTTCAGTTTGATATATCTAATAACTGATGGACACAGTAATATTTCAGGATCGAAATGAGGTTTATTGTACTTACAGAAAATGTGCAATATGCATTAAACCAAAATTTGACCGGTGCAAAAGTATGGGCACCCTTATCATTTTATTGATTTGAATACTCCTAACTACTTTTTACTGACTTACTGAAGCACAAAATTGGTTTGGTAACCTCATTGAGTTTTGAACTTCATAGCCAGGTGTATCCAATCATGAGAAAAGGTATTTAAGGTGGCCAATTGCAAGTTGTTCTCCTATTTGAATCTCCTCTGAAGAGTGGCATCATGGGCTCATCAAAACAACTCTCAAATGATCTAAAAACAAAGATTGTTCAACATAGTTGTTCAGGGGAAGGATACAAAAAGTTGTCTCAGACATTTAACCTGTCAGTTTCCACTGTATATGGCTGTATGACTGTATATGGATTATGTTTATGTATGAAGGGATTCCTGAGTAATTAAGCTGAGAACACAAGGTGCGATTCTGGAGTAAAATCCATCCGTAGGGTTTTAAGGGTTAAAGGGATCTATGGAAGAGGAGATCTGAGTTCGTGGATTTCATTTTTCATAAGTCTTGATGAGTCTGAACCTATCCCCCGGATTTTTCACTCAATAAACAGCCGAGTACATGGAAAGATGGACCGTGTTAAGCATTGGTGATGACGCAGACGGTCTATTCAGCTCGCTCAGCCCTAATGAATCATGTGGGTAGCCCATTATGTGCTGATTCCACTTCTGTGATTTTTCCTGCCTTGTTTTTATGAGGTGAAGCATTTCTGCTGCTAAATTAGATAAAGAAAGACTCTAAGGTTGTTTATCTCGTACTTATTTCTATATATCCTCCAAAAAACTCAGGAAAAAGGTTTTGAAATTTAGATTTTTTTTTAGATTGAAGTATGTGGTTGAAAGAACACAGTGTATTTTTATCAGGTACATTGGCTTGCAAAAATATTTGTTTCCCATTAACTTTTGAACACAATGTTCCCTGTACAACCACAAAGTGATAGACCAACAAGAAGTAGCATATCATTGTGAAATGGAAAGAAAATGATAAATTGTTTTAAAAATTGTAATCAAATAAAATAACAGTTGTTTTGGGGTTTCTGATTCATCAACTGCTGTGGTTTTCCTTATTCTATCTGTTCGACATCTGTTACTCAGTACACCACTGACGACTTTCTTCTTCAGGTCATTCCAAATGGCTGTTCTGAAACATTTCTGCTGCTACATTAGATGAAGAAAGACTCTACAGTTGTTTATCCCGTACTTATTTCTATATATCCTCCAGAAACTCAGGAAAAAGGTTTTGAAATTTAGAATTTTTTTGGATAATTGAAGTATGTGGTTGAAAGAACACAGTGTATTTTTACCAGGTATATTTGCTTGCAAAAATATTCGTTTCCCTTAAACACATTTTAACACAAAGTGATGGACCAACACGACGTAGCGCCTCATTGAGAAGTGGAAAGAAAATGGTATTTAAAATGTTATTCAAATAACATAACAGTTGTTTTTTGGGGTTTCTGTTTCATCAACTGCTGTGGATTTCCTTGGTCTATCTGTTCGACTTCTGTTACTCAGTACACCAGTGACGACTTTCTTCTTCAGGTCATTCCAAACTGTTGTCCTGTCTGCGGCCAACATTTGATTTTTAATCTTCTCTCAGCTTCACAGTTGCTTGTTTTTCACCCATAGACTCTCACAGATCTCTGGTTTTCTGGTGTTGGGTGTTGATTACTCTTATAACTATAAATGTTCAGTCTGCACAGATAAAACACAAATCTGAAACTAAGCGTTCAGATATTCTGCGCTGTTTATCGTTTGAATAATTAAGTTCTGCCAAATTAATAAATACCCTGGAACATTTTTTTTTTTTTTTACATTTTTTCACCTTACAACCACAAATTTAAATGTAATTTATTAAAAATATAGGTGATGAATCAACACAAAGTGCCACACAAGTAAAAAGGTAAATATATGCATATATATATATATATATATATATATATATATATATATATATATATATATATATATATATATATATAGCTGAAGCTCAGTCAGGTTGAATGGAGAGTATCTGTGAACAACAGTTTTTATGTCTCTCCACAGAAGATTTTAGGATTTTAGGAATGACAGGATCATTCTAACACATGAATATTCTCTGATCTAAACCATTACAGCTCCACTGTAGCTCTGGCTGTATGTTTAAGGTCATCGTCTTGCCGGAACATCTCAAGTGTTTTGCATCCTGGCGGTTCGTGTTTATGTTCACGACTGAACCGCCTCGTCCTGTAACGACCACTACAGCATCTACAGACTTTTGAGAGATTTTAACTCCATTCTTCTTTGTAAAACAGCTGAAGATCAGTCAGGTTGGATGGAGAGCATCTGTGAACAGCAGTTTTCATGTCTCTCCACAGAAGATCAATGAGATTCAGGTCTTTTAGGACTTTGATTGGATCATTCAAACACATGAATATTCTCTGATCTAAACCGTTACACTGTAGTGCTGTATGTTTAGGGTCATCGTCTTGACGGAAGGTCTCAAGTCTTTTACAGCCTCCAACAGGTTTTTTTTTTTTCTTTTTCCAGGATTGTCCTGTATTTATCTCCACCCATCTTCAATCCATGAATTCTGTGTGATACCTCAACGTTTGACTTATTATAAGTGGTTTCTTGTAAGGGCTCACCCAGAAAGAGAATCAAACTTAGGTTATTTGATCACAGCACAACCACCTTACTGGGTGAGCTACCTAGTAAAGGCAGTTAATAGGGCAGTGTAGACAAGACTGAGAGCAGATTAAGTTGGAATAACAAAATAAACCAAAGTTTAATTGGTAGAGGAGTGCTCTACCACTCTTTTAGCAAAAGCAGCTGTGGTGAGAAATGGTTGGGATTGTTTTAGAGGAGGTGGGTCCAAAAAGGAGGTAGAAAACCAAAGAACAACCCGCAGCCAATGTGGGGGTTTTGGCGGGAAAAAGAGAACAAAGGATGCCAGGAGGAGGCTGGCTTTCCCAGGGATAGGGAAAAATAGTTAAACAAAACAAAATGGCTCCTCCAACAAAAGGAAAACTGAAAAAGATAGGGGAAAACAAAGGAGAAACGGAAGGCACAGCTTTCCTTTTACGGATAAATTATTTATTTATTTATTACTCTTTCTTTTTCTCTCTCTTTGTTGAGAGGAAGGGAAAAGGAGGGAAAGAAAGAAAGGATGTCTCAGGGAAAGTATAAAGAATTGTAGCCACTTGGCCACTCACACACACTCCCACACACACACAAAGACACAGCAACTGCCGGTCTGTGTTCTTCACTCTTTTGAAACCAACCCACAGGTGTTCCTGATTAGGCCTGATTGCTACCTGAGGCTGCCCGTTGCCCTGCTCTGGTGGTCGGAGGGTGCCTAGCCCTGGAGCCAGCCCTTACAGTTTTAATGTTATTAATGCCTCGTTTTAAATGTAAGAGCTCTTCAGATGCTAAAAATGAGGCGTGAAGATACTTTGAGTCTGATTAACGGTATAAAAAGCGATTTATCTGCAGGGGAAAAATATGCCCCCATCTCAATCATTCTAAAAGCCTGTTTGAGTGCTTAAGTGCACAAAATTACTGTATCTCAGAATGCTGTGGGACAAAGGTAAGAACTCTTTATCATGTTTTAATAAATACACCCAAAGTGCATTTCACACCAGAGTTCTCCTTTAAAACCTCCCCAGATAAGAGCACCTACATGAGAATAACTGTAATTTAAGACAAATAAAGCAGCTGTCTCCAGAACTGTGATCCTACACGCTTTTCTCATAAATATAACAGAGGATCAGTGTGATGATTACGGACTGTGAGCTCAGGAGGGAGCTATTGAGTTTCTATTTTATCTCTCAGACTGTGGTGAGCTGAGTGTGAGTCAGAGAGTCCTGGATTAACCTTCTGCAAACCCACAGCCAGACTATTAACCCCAGTCCAGCTCCCCTGCTGCAGGAAATACGCTGTACTTAATTTAGTACAACTACTCAAATTACTGTAATCATCTTACCTACAGGAACATCAACGATTTTATAAATGATTTGCTGTTTTTATAAAGATTTTAGGACCCTTTCTTTTTCATGTCTATATTTCACATATAGGACTCCAAACTCTGGTCTTGAAACAGCCAAAAAGAAACATTTTTGCAAAAAAAAAAAAATGCATTGGCAAAAAATAGACAAAATACATGCAAATTGACACATCAATGCTTAAATTAGGCAAAAAAAAGCTTTCTTAGTAGGATTTCTTAAAATAAGCTATAATCGCGAAGTTTTAAAAAATATCAGAGATGAGGAGCAGTGCAGTGCAGGAGTCTAAACCGGAGTGTCGAAACTGGAAGTCTAAACCGGAGTGTTACTGCTGGACATCGTATGAGTGCACCGTTCAGTCGTTTAGCTAGAAAACAGATTGGTGCATTGGTCGGGGGCAGGGCAGATTACAGAGGAAGTAGGAGTTAAACTTGGTGCCTTAAATAACTTGCTGATTATAAATTAACAGCGCACGTTAACGCTTTAAAGTTGACACCCCTAATATATATACATATAGTTCTTGTCAATCAAAATAATGAAAATATATCAAAATATTCTTACTCATTACTCTGTAGGTAGAGGTATAGATACTACAGTTTAATAAAATACTTCTGTAGAAGCTGAAGCATCAACTCAAGCTTTTTACTCTTTAAGTAAAGTTTTATTTAAAAAGTACTGGATTTAAATCTACTTAAAGTATAAAAGTTTAAACACATTTATGATATATGAAAATATAATTTGGGATGCACTAGGCTGATCCCTGTTTCATGTTCTTGCTGGTTTATTAGGTCTTAATTAGTCTCAGTTTATGATTAGTTGAGGCATTATGTCGTAAGTTAATGTACCCTTACCTTTCAGATCTGAAACGACTACTGTAAAAAAAAAAACTTTGTGTTAAAATGTGTTATGTATTGAAAAAAAAACATATACTTCAAACAGATTAAACATTTTATTAACCAGTTAAATAAATAAGCATTTATAATATAAATAAGCAAACATTACATTTATTCTCTTTTAATTCAAAACAATAAAAAAATCATACTGACTGTTGCTTCAACTTACAAAAACAAAGGAGGAATATTGGGTTTGAGAAAAAATGGAGAAAGGAGAAAGAATATTATAATAGAGGAAGTAAGAAGGAAGAATGTTGGGATAGAGGAAGTAAGGAGGAAGAATATTGGAATAGAGGACATATGGAAGGAAGAATGTTGGGATAGAGGAAGAAAGGAGGAAGAATGTTGGAATAGAGGATGTATGGAAGGAGAATGTTGGGATAGAGGAAGAAATAAGGAAGAAAGAGAGAAGAACATTGGGACAGAGGAAGTAAGGAGGAAGAATGTTGGGATAAAGTAAGAAAAGAGGAAAGATAAAAGAATTTTGAGAAAGAAGAAGAAAAGAGGACGAAAATTGGGATGGAATGTTGGGATAGAGAAATAAATTATGAAGTAGGAAGAATATTGGGATAGTGCAAGTAATGAGGAAGAATAATGGAATAGAGGAAGAAATGAGAAAAAAAGGAGAAAGAAAATTTGGATAGAAGAAGAAAGGAGGAAGAGCATTGGGATAGAGAAAGAAATTATGAAGAAAGGAGGAAGAATATTGGGATAGAGGAAGTAATGAGGAAGAATAATGCAAAAGAGGAAGTAAGGGGAAAGAATGTTGGGATAGGGGAAGTGAGGAGGAAGAATGTTGGGATAGAGAAAGAAATTATGAAGAAAGGAGAAAAAATATTGGGATAGAGGAAGTAATGAGGAAAAATAATGGAAAAAAAGGAAGTAAGGAAAAGGAATGTTGGGATAGAGGAAGAAATTATAAAGAGAGGGGAAGGGGGAAATGAATTTAAAGGTGGTTAGTATGTTAGAGGTGTTAGAAGAATAAGAGCTCAGTCTTCAGGAGGTTCTTGAAGGTTTGCTGTTTTGTCCCATGGGGTTTAATGTTAATAACAGGGTTAATAACAGGGTTAATAACAGGATTAATAACAGGATTAATAACAGAATTAGTGCAGTGTTTATGAAGCTCCTCAGAGTGGAAGAGCTCTGTGTGGATCAGGTCAGAAGGCGGAACAGAATCAGATGTTTGTGTAAATGTGTTGTCGTCTCTCTCTCTGATCAGAAATATGAAGGTTTTCTGTATGTGACGTTAATGTATGACGTATAATGTATATATATATATATATATATATATATATATATATATATATTCCTCTGTTCATCACTGTTGTCTCCGCTGGCTTTTTAACTCCATGTGCTTTTCCTTCTGTGTTTTTTAAACAGTACCACCCCCTGTAAACACAAACAGCAGGAGTGTAGAATTAGTTTCCATAATACGCTATACAGTGTTAATAATAAAAATGCAGTGGTTCTCCCATAACACAAAAACTCTTGGGTGGAGACCCTTATCCACCATCCAACCCAACACCACCAAGAGGGGGAATAACGCTCCATCAGGGAAACCACCACAAATAAATCCCATTTACCCACAAACACACACATAATAACCTCAAAGAAAGAATAATAGAGAGAGGTTAGTTTTTACTCTGAGTCCACCAGGCAGTCAGACTCCTCAACTCACAGATTCTCCACTATCAGACTCTTCAAGAGCTTCATCCACCAGGCAGTCAGACTCCTCAACATACAGACAGAGCCTCCACTACCAGACTCTGCAACAGCTTCTTCCACCAGGCAGTCAGACTCCTCAACACACAGACAGAGCCTCCCCTACCAGACTCTGCAACAGCTTCTTCCACCAGGCACTCAGACTCCTCAACACACAGACAGGGCCTCCACTACCAGACTCTGCAACAGCTTCTTCCACCAGGCAGTCAGACTCTTAAACATACAGACAGATCCTCCACTACCAGACTCTGCAACAGCTTCTTCCACCAGGCAGTCAGACTCCTCAACACACAGACAGGGCCTCCACTACCAGAATCTGCAACAGCTTCATCCACCAGGCAGTCAGACTCCTCGACACACAGACAGAGCCTCCACTACCAGACTCTGCAACAGCTTCTTCCACGAGGCAGTCAGACTCCTCAACACACAGACAGAGCCTCCACTACCAGACTCTGCAACAGCTTCTTCCACCAAACAGTCAGACTCCTCAACATACAGACAGAGCCTCCACTACCAGACTTTCCAACACCTTCTTCCACCAGGCAGTCAGACTCTTAAACATACAGACAGATCCTCCACTACCAGACTCTGCAATAGCTTTGTCCACCTGGCAGTCAGACTCCTCAACTAACTCACAGAGCCTCCACTACCAGACTCTGCAATAGCTTTATTCACCAGGCAGTCAGACTCCTCAACACACAGACAGAGCCTCCACTACCAGACTCTGCAACAGCTTCTTCTTCCACCAGGCAGTCAGACTCCTCAACATACAGACAGAGCCTCCACTACCAGACTCTGCAACAGCTTCTTCCACCAGGCAGTCAGACTCCTCAACACACAGACAGAGCCTCCACTACCAGACTTTGCAACAGCTTCTTCCACCAGGCAGTCAGACACCTCAACATACAGACAGAGCCTCCACTTCCAGACTCTGCAACAGCTTCTTCCACCAGGCAGTCAGACTCCTCAACACACAGACAGAGCCTCCACTACTGGACTCTGCAACAGCGTCTTCCACCAGGCAGTCAGACTCCTCAACACACAGACAGAGCCTCCACTACCAGACTCTGCAACAGCTTCATCCACCAGGCAGTCAGACTCCTCAACTAACTTACACAGCCTCCACTACCAGACTCTGCAACAGCTTCTTCCACCAGGCAGTCAGACTCCTCAACTAACTCACAGAGCCTCCACTACCAGAATCTGCAACAGCTTCATCCACCAGGCAGTCAGACTCCTCGACACACAGACAGAGCCTCCACTACCAGACTCTGCAACAGCTTCTTCCATCAAACAGTCAGACTCCTCAACATACAGACAGAGCCTCCACTACCAGACTTTGCAACAGCTTCTTCCACCAGGCAGTCAGACTCTTAAACATACAGACAGATCCTCCACTACCAGACTCTGCAATAGCTTCGTCCACCTGGCAGTAAGACTCCTCAACTAACTCACAGAGCCTCCACTACCAGACTCTGCAACAGCTTCTTCCACCAGGCAGTCAGACTCCTCAACTCACAGATTCTCCACTATCAGACTCTTCAAGAGCTTCATCCACCAGGCAGTCAGACTCCTCAACATACAGACAGAGCCTCCACTACCAGACTCTGCAACAGCTTCTTCCACCAGGCAGTCAGACTCCTCAACAAACAGACAGAGCCTCCCCTACCAGACTCTGCAATAGCTTCGTCCACCTGGCAGTCAGACTCCTCAACTAACTCACAGAGCCTCCACTACCAGACTCTGCAACAGCTTCATCCACCAGGCAGACAGACTCCTCGACATACAGACAGAGCCTATACTACCAGACTCTGCAACAGCTTCTTCCACCAGGCAGTCAGACTCCTCGACATACAGACAGAGCCTCCACTACCAGACTCTGCAACAGCTTCTTCCACCATGTTGCACCATGGTTCTGGAGGAACGTAATTTCGTTACAATGTGCACCTTTATTTAGATGTAATGACAATAAAGGCCTCTTGACTTGACTTGACTGTCAGTCAGCAAGCAATGTCTTCATTGTCAATGGTAAAGGGAACAAAAACCCTGCATCCCTACAGACTGTAACCATATCCTCTTTAGAGATGAATGCAGGTTTCTTGTTTCTTGTTTAGGATCAGACGCCTGTCTGGGTCGACTCTTGAGGACTCAGCTTCAGCTTCAACCTACGAGTGTAGAGCTACAGGATCTACAGGCCCAGCTGTAGCAACATCTGTGAGTAAATGTGCTGCAGGATCCAAACCGAACCTGTAGAACCTCCAAACCCAACCCTCTCAATCTCATTTTATATCCAAAATAGAGAAACCAAACTAAACTAAAGCATCACTTTAATAGTTTTAAACAGTTTTAATCAGTTTTACTCAATAATCTTTAATTCTTTCACTATAATATTTTAATCAGTCTAATATATCACCATTAAATTCACACAAATAAAGATTAATTAAACGCAAACACCCCTTTATTTGTGAGTTAATGGGTAAAGGACGTTTTTCACATCTTCAGTAGGTGGGCATGTTTTTTTGTCATCAAAGTGATCTGTAGTCAAGATTTTTTCACACCATCTGCCACAAAGGATGGAAATTGTTCATGTTAAAATGTCAGTTAAACAACAGAAAAACGCAGCTGTGGAACTGTGGTTAAGGGGCTTCTATTGTGTCTCAACAAAAACTGTGAATTTAAGACGGTTAGTCATTTTTTCACACGTCTGATCACTTTTATACATTTAAACAATTACCAGCCCAAAGGGCAGACAGACACATTTCTGTACGACAGATTATCACTAAATTATTATCACTAAACCAGATTATCACTAAATTATTATTACAAAACCAGATTATCACTAAATTATTATTACAAAACCAGATTATCACTAAATTATTATTACAAAACCAGATTATCACTAAATCCTTATCACTAAACCAGAATATCACTAAATTATTATTACAAAACCAGATTATCACTAAATCCTTATCACTAAACCAGAATATCACTAAATCCTTATCACTAAACCAGAATATCACTAAATTATTATTACAAAACCAGAATATCACTAAATTATTATTACAAAACCAGATTATCACTAAATCCTTATCACTAAACCAGATTATCACTAAATCCTTATCACTAAACCAGAATATCACTAAATTATTATTACAAAACCAGATTATCACTAAATTATTATAACAAAACCAGATTATCACTAAATTATTATAACAAAACCAGATTATCACTAAATTATTATTACAAAACCAGATTATCACTAAATTATTATTACAAAACCAGATTATCACTAAATTATTATTACAAAACCAGATTATCACTAAATTATTATAACAAAACCAGATTATCACTAAATTATTATTACAAAACCAGATTATCACTAAATCCTTATCACTAAACCAGATTATCACTAAATCCTTATCACTAAACCAGATTATCACTAAATTATTATTACAAAACCAGATTATCACTAAATCCTTATCACTAAACCAGATTATCACTAAATCCTTATCACTAAACCAGATTATCACTAAATTATTATTACAAAACCAGATTATCACTAAATCCTTATCACTAAACCAGATTATCACTAAATCCTTATCACTAAACCAGATTATCACTAAATCCTTATCACTAAACCAGATTATCACTAAATCCTTATCACTAAACCAGATTATCACTAAATCCTTATCACTAAACCAGATTATCACTAAATTATTATTACAAAACCAGATTATCACTAAATTATTATAACAAAACCAGATTATCACTAAATTATTATTACAAAACCAGATTATCACTAAATTATTATAACAAAACCAGATTATCACTAAATTATTATTACAAAACCAGATTATCACTAAATTATTATTACAAAACCAGATTATCACTAAATTATTATTACAAAACCAGATTATCACTAAATTATTATAACAAAACCAGATTATCACTAAATTATTATCACTAAACCAGATTATCACTAAATCCTTATCACTAAACCAGATTATCACTAAATCCTTATCACTAAACCAGATTATCACTAAATCCTTATCACTAAACCAGATTATCACTAAATCCTTATCACTAAACCAGATTATCACTAAATCCTTATCACTAAACCAGATTATCACTAAATTATTATTATTATTATTATTATTATTATTATTATTAAACCAAATTATCACTTAACTATTATTACAAAACCAGATTATCACTAAATCATTATCATTAAACCAGATTATCTCATTATTATTATTATTATTATTATTATTATTATTATTATTATTATTATTATTATTATTATTAAACCAAATTATCACTTAATTATTATTACAAAACCAGATTATCACTAAACTATTAATACTAAACCAAATTAGCACTAAACCCGATTATCACTTAATTATTATCAATAAACCAGATATATTTATATTCATACAGTTTTAATAGTTTATAAATCAATATTTGGTGGAATAACCCTGGTGGTTTTTAATCACAATTTTTTTTTATGCATCTTGGCATCATGTTCTCCTCCACCAGTCTTACACACTGCTTTTGGATAACTTTATGCTGCTTTACTCCTGGTGCAAAAATTCAAGCAGTTCAGTTTGGTGGTTTGATGGTTTGTGATCATCCATCTTCCTCTTGATTATATTCCAGAGGTTTTTAATTTGGTAAAATCAAAGAAACTCATCATTTGTATATGTATTTTTTTTTTTCAGAGCTGTATATTTTAATTTATATCACTTACCCAGAGACAGAGAGCACACAGCAGGAGTTTGGTGAGGCTGATGGTGATGAAAGCTATAAAAGCCCACAGTGCGCTCACGTCCACCACCTGCACTGCTGCTGCTGCTGCTGCTGCTGCTGGAACACTGTTTACACTAGAGTTCAACCAGTCAGTGGTGAACTGAGCAGTGAACTCAGGGGTGAGGACTGGAGTCTGTGATGTTGAAACACACTCTGTAAAAAAAACAGACAATTTAATTTAAGATTAATGCCGTGTTTCATTTGAAATCAGATGTATTTTTTCCTACATAGTAAATGAATAGTAAAGTGATCTATCAGATTATGAAGGAACACATAAGGAATCATGTAGAAACTTAAAAACAGTGTTAAACAAACCTAAATACCCTTAACTTGTGGTTTCTAAAGGCTGGAAACTTTAAAGAACTCTTGCTCTTCCTTTCCTGTGGCGGTCCTGATTAGTGCCAGTTTCATCATTATAGTATTTTTGATGGTCTTTGCAGTAACTGCACTTGAGGATACTTCTTAAAATTTTCTTTTCAGACTGACTGACCTTCATTTTTTCTTAAACTGTTTTTTTTTTTAGTTGAGTAGTTCCTGCTTTTCATAATCTGGATTAGAACATTACACCCCTTGTAAAAGTAAAAAAGTTTTTTTTTTTTTTTTGTTTACTTGTATACTTAACATGGAAAAATAGATACTTTAACAAAATTTAAATATGTACTTAAATACATACCAAATGTACTATTTTGGAACAATTTATGGCAACTTGAGTATATTTCAATTGTAATTAAGATATATTTAAACACAACAGCATTTAATTGTGCTTTCGAGTGCTTTTCGTGTAAGTATGTGATTTTTGAACATAATTTTTAATACACTTGAAGTATATTTTAAATATAAATATATACTATATATATATTGTACTACTTTGCGTATTGATGCCCATATTGTGTTCACCTTAATGCTACTGAAAAAAAAAACTACACTTAAGTGCCCTCTATATATTTTCTATCAACACAGCATTTAATTTAAATTATAGTGTAAAAAGTAAGGTAATTTTTACAGATTTGATGTGGTTTAGAACACTTTTTATAATGTTTATTTTATAGTTTAGTTTAGAATGGTTTGTGAACTTAAAAGGTCAATAGCATATATAAAATAAAAATGCTAAACAATGCAATGGACATTAAAAAGCAATTAAATATTTAAGTTATATGAATTAAATGTTTAGAAAGAGTTTATATTAAAATATTACAGTTCTGTTTTGTGTCCAGTACAAAAAAAAAACTTTTTTCACTTTTTTAAAGGTTTTTTGAAAATGTTTTAAAATAGTGTAAAATTCCCACATCTGCTCTCCAACATCAGGTAAACAGGTAAATGGGACACAGAATAACGTTAGCACATTCAGATTAATAGAAAATTCAATAATTGGATTAAAATGTGTTTTTTTGGTTTGTTTTTTCAAACTTTTAGAGGATAAATACGAGACCGAGCCACTAAAACACTATAAAACATTAGTGAAATACCTGAGACGTTGAGCAGGACGTGCGAGTCGTTATTTATCACTCCGAGTCTCGCCCTCATCATGCACTTATATTCCCCTGAATCTTTCAGAGAGAGGTTCTTCAGGACGAGGGAATAATCCTCTCTGAGAGACGCTACGTGAGCGTAGTCCCGATACGCCACTGCTGACTCTGATCCTTTATGTTTCAGGATAATTCCACTGTCTTTGTTTTGAATCACCTGAAAAAAATATTTTATTTTACAGCACTTACAGCATTTAATAAACTGCTTTTCTATCATGAACAATGATAGTCACCCACTTTACACCACCATCATGAAGCAGAGGAGTGTGTTCAGCGGTAGACTGCTGTCACAGAGCTGCACAACAGACAGACTCAGAAAATCCTTCATCCCCAGAGCCATCAGACTCTTTAACTCCTCCCATCAGGGACGGGATGCTGCTGCCGACTGAGTTTAATCCATCAAGTCACTACATGGACATTATACAACCACTTAATTATTTACACTAACACTTCCCCAACCTCACTTACATTCAAGTACACTTTACTCATGATTGGGTATTCACATATTCACAATCTCTTTTTAGAACTATATTTGTTACAGATGCATATTTATATTATATTTTTATGTCACATCAGCCACTTTCATAATCAATGTCATTGCACACTGCACTTTGCTCTGTTAATTATTTAATTATTTAATGGCCGTTAGCAACATCTACTGCACTGCTCCGTTTACAGATAGATCCTTACCTTGTATAATACGTTTTTTATAGCCTTATATATTTTCTATTCTTCTGTGTTTTAATTTATGTTTGAATATGTTTCTTATTGTATTGTGTTGTTGCTGCTGGATGCCTAAATTTACTTTGGGATAAATAAAGTATCTATCTATCTATCTATCTATCTATCTATCTATCTATCTATCTATCTATCTATCTATCTATCTATCTATCTATCTATCTATCTATCTATCTATCTATCCTGTTTGATGCTTAAAATAAAAACACTGCTCAAAATAATAAAGGGAACACAATGTAACTGCACTATAACCACACTTCTGTAAAATCAACCTGTCCAGTTAGGAAGCAGCACTGATTGTGAATCAGTTTCACCTGCTGTTGTGTAAATGGAACAGACAACAGGTAGAAATGAGAGGCAGAGTGGTTCTGCAGGTGGAGACCACAGACCTTTTCTCTGTTCTCATCCTTTCTGGATGATGTTTTTGTTCACTTTTGCATTTTGTCAGTTCTCTCACCATAGAGATTGAAAGAGGCGGAGTCTACAACCCACAGAAGCTGCTCAGGTAGTGCAGCTCATCCAGGATGTGTCAGGAAGGTTTGCTGTGTCTCTCAGCACAGGGTCCAGAGACACCAGGAGACATGGAGGGCAACAACCCAGCAGCAGAGCCCTGCAAAACGACTAATATCCATGTTTCTGCTTAAACTGTCAGAAACGGACTCCATGAGGGTGGTACGAGGGCCCGACGTCCACAAGTGGGGCTTGTGCTTACAGCCCAACATAGTGCAGGGGGATCGGCATTTGCAGGAGAACACCAAGATTGGGAGTTTTGCCATTGGCGCTAGGAGTGTGCGATATTAAGAAAAAAAAATAGATACCGATATATTCTGTAATTTTGCCCATACCGATATTAAACGATATTTTGCATTATTTATAAATGTGTTTGTAAAAGCCTTATATTGTACTAGCTTGAACTAAAATTATATTAAAATAAATGTTTACACATTATATTATTGTAAACAATTCAAGGCAATTAATTTACCTGACACAAATAACACAAAACTAAAATATAGAAACTGGCTATTTAAATTATAATAACCTGATCAATGTGTTTGCTGTTTGGTGATTTTTGCAGCAAACATATAAAACTATAAACAATATGTATTGCACATTTACAAAAAATGTTACTTTTTTTTTTTGCATTTGTAAACCAATAACCCACTGTAAACAATATGTATTGTGTAATTTGTGACTGCATTTCTTATCACTTGCCATCGGCTGCCTTTTTTGTCGTAGGGCACTTTTCTATTGAGTGACTCTTCTAAAATTTGCGGAGTTTGTGTTTTGAGTACCTTAGGTGGTTTAGGATTGTCTTGGGCAGCGGGCTCCTAAAGCTTTTCATACTCCTCATACTCCGTGCGCTGGTTTGATGGAACAGGTTAGTTGTCGAGCTATCTTTAATGGCAACCGCCTTCTTACAGAGTTTACATATTGCCGTTGTTTGAGTAATGTCCGTCCTTTTAAATCCAAACCACCTGCACTCGAGTGAAGATTACCCTCGTCTGGGAGATTAAATCCAGGGTAGTAGACTGAACGGCTGGCGGTGAATGAACTTCTTCCTCTGGGACAGCGTATTCGCTCATTTTCAGCGTTGTTTTAGCCAGCTAAACTAGCGCTAGCCTATTTAGCCTTTAGCCTATGCTAGTACAATGTATGGGCACAAGCTATTCTAAAGCTGGACGCGTGGGAGTCAATGCGCTCTGACTGATGTTTTTTTCTCAGTGATTAGCATACTCGATAATGTCAGCTTGCGCATCGTCAACGCAGCAAATAGGATAATATCGTGGACGATATTTATCGCACTCTCCTAATTGGCGCCCTGTGCTCTTTACAGATGAGGCATCGATGTTATATTGATGCATTGAAGGTATTAAAGCTATGGACTGTCCGCCCGTTCCCCAGACCTGATTCTAATACAGCACATCTGGAACATCATGTCTCGCTCCATCCACCAAAACCACACTGCACCACAGACTGTCCAGGAGTTCCTGACGCTTTAATCCAGGTCTGTGAGGTGATTCCTCAGGAGAACATCTGCCGACTCATCAGGAGCTGAATCAGTTGAATCAGCCTGTCCTTTGATTTTCCACTTTTAATTTTGAGTATGATTCCAAATACAGACCTCCGTAGGATAATAATTTTAATTTACATTGATCATTTTTTATGGTATTTCGTTCTTAACGCATTTCACTATGTAATAAATAAAGATTTTCAACTGGAATATTTTCTGCATTGAGATCTAGGATGTGTCATTTTAGTGTTCTCTCTATTTTTTGGAGCAGTGTAATATATACTATGCAAAAATAATCATCCAGAAAACATCTATTTATATTAACGTTTGTGGTGCTTAGCTGATGCTCTAATCAGATTTTAGTCATAATACAAAAATGAGCAAAGATAACCTGATAAATTATTATGGAAAATTGCAGTGAATCCCCAACAACTAAGTGTACAGTCCCCTACAAAGACGTGAACAGTCTATACTATTCATGGTTGTTTTATTTCAACAAAGAGAGAGACAAAATATAAAACATTAAATTCATGTTATAAATTAATTTGTATTTGATTAGGTGAAATAAGTATTTGATCCCTTCGTGGAGTTAGAATGTTTCTAAGAAAGCAGAGAGAAGCTTGTTAATGATCTCAAGGTAGCTGGGAGTCATTGAAAAAAGCCATCATTAGTAACACACTTCAGCGTAATGGATTGAGATCCTGCAGTTCTGTTTGGTCGTACCTTGTACCAGATGATGGATGTGTACTCGTGGCTGTATGATTTAGCAGTGCAGGGCAGGACGGCCTCATTGGCGCAGTTTGGTGTGATCACGTGGGTTTCATCAGGAACTTTCCTGGAGAAGCTCAGAGCCGGGCATATGGTCATAAACAAGGCTGAGGAAAAAGTTAAGAAATAAATGAATTACTTTATTTTTCTCTCAGAAATCCCTGTTGTGGATAAAAATCACAACTATACAAACATTTAGTGTGTAAACAGTTCAAATGAAGTAATAAAATAAAAATATATATTCAGTCGCAGCACAGTCACTGTTAATTTTATAAACCTACATTATCTACAGCACCAAAGTACAAGAGATTTGCGAGGAAATACAGATTTTGGAGAATCCATAACTTTCAGGAGGTAGTGCACTTTTGAGGGGGAATGCAAAACTTTTCAATTTAATACAATTTTGTTTGGAATAGAATGCAATTTTTGTGACGAAACACATTTTTGTAAGGAATTGTATTTTTTAAATGAGAATCCTGAAGATGGGTCATGGATGGGTCTTCCAGCATGACAATGACCCAGAACATACAGCCTAGACAACAAAAGACTGGATCCTGGATTGGCCTAGCTAGTCTTTGGACTTTAATCTCATAGAAGAAATGGGTAGAAGGAGCTCAAACTTTGAGAAAATGTCTTTTTTTTAATGAGAATCCTGAAGATGGGTAGTGAATGGGTCTACCAGCATGACAATGACCCAGAACATACAGCCTAGACAACAAAAGACTGGATCCTGGAGTGGCCTAGCCAGCCTCTGGACTTTATACTCTTAGAAAATCTGGGGGGAAAGCTTAAACTTTGAGAAAATGGTTTTTTTTAATGAGAATCCTAAATATGGGTCGTCAATGGGTCTTCCAACATGACAATGACCCAAAACACACAGCCAAGACAACAAAGGACTGAATCCTATAGTGGCTAACCAGTTTCTGGACATTAATCCCGTAGAAGATCTGTGGAAGGAGTTTAAACTTAAATTTATTTTATTTTTATAAGAATCCTGAATATGGGTCATGGATGGGTCTTCCAGCATGACAATGACCCAAAAGATAAAGCCTAGAAAACAAAGAACTGTATCATATAGTGGCCTAGCCATTCTCTGAACTTAAATCTCATGGAAAATCTGTGGACGTGGCTCAAACTTTGAGAAAATGTGTTTTTTTTTAAATGAGAATCCTAAGATGGGTCATGGATGGGTCTTCCAGCATGGCAATGACCCAAAACACAAAGCCAAGACAACAAAGGACTGTATCCTAGAGTGGCCTAGCCATTTTCTGGACATTAATCCCATAGAAGATCTGTGGAAGGAGTTTAGACTTGAAAAAAAGTGTTTTATTTTATAAGAATCCTGAATATGGGTCATGGATGGGTCTTCCAGCATGACAATGACCCAAAACACAAAGCCAAGACAACAAAGGACTGTATCCTAGAGTGGCCTAGCCAGTTTCTGGACCTTAATCCCCCCAAAACATTTTTGGACGGAGCTCAAACGTCAAAAAAATGTGTTCTTTGAATGAGAATCCTGGAGATGGGTTGTGGATGGGTCTTCCAGCATGACAATGACCCAAAACATACAGACTAGAAACAAAGAACTAATGTCAAACGACATCCTTAAAAACTTCAGTATTTGGAGATTTTCTAAAAAGATAAGACTGAGAAAAGTCTGACCTCTTTTCTTAAATACAAGGATTTCTAAACCAAGTACTAAGTCGCGTTTTCCGCTTATTCTATTATAACCTACAGCTCTGGAAAAAAAATAAGAGAGCACTTAAAAATTATGAGTTTCTTTCATTTTACCAAATTGAAAACCTCTGGAATATAATCAAGAGGAAGATGGATGATCACAAACCATCAAACCACCAAACTGAACTGCTTGAATTTTTGCACCAGAAGTAAAGCAGCATAAAGTTATCCAAAAGCAGTGTGTAAGACTGGTGGAGGAGAACATGATGCCAAGATGCATGTAAAAAAACTGTGATTAAAAAACAGGGTTATTCTAAAATCAAATATTGATTTCTGAACTCTTAAAACTTTATGAATTTGAACTTGTTTCCTTTGCTTCATTTGAGGTCTGAATTATTTCTGTAAATAAATGCTCTAAATGAGAATATTTTTATTTGGAATTTGGGAGAAATGTTGTCTGTAGTTTATAGAATAAAACAAAAATTTTCATTTTACTCAAACATAAACCTATAAATAGCAAAATCAGAGAAACTGACTCAGAAACTGATTGCTCTCTTCATTTGTTCCTTCTTCGCAAAAGTTTTAGATTGACTGTTAAAAGTCTGTATAAGCTTTTCTCCAGTGGAAAAGGGAGGGTTTAAAAACCCCATTTCAATGGAAAACGAAATCTAAGCTGTTTTTCTAACCTTTTTCCTTTTAACTGTAGTTAAAGATGCTCCTCCTGTTTCTGAGAAATTGAGAGTCACAGTAAAGAAACAGGAAGTGATCTGGCCTACAAAAGCCCTGGTTATACTCCCGAAACACCCACCACCCATCCTTCCATAGTATCACTAATATGTGCTAAAACTTTCTCTTCTCTTACTAATATCTCTCCCTTCTGCCTGGGAACTAGTGACAGAAAGCTATTGTTCATAGAACACAATACAGTATTCATTATTAAAAGTAATTTTTACATTTCTTTAATGAAAAAAAAAATAGGCTTCAGAGTTTAGTGGCTTTTTTATTTAATAATTTATAGTGATTATATTGCTAGCTATTTGCTATAATGTACTTGGTGAAGTTTAGTGAAGTGCTAAAAATACAATAAATTAAATTTGTAAAAAAAAAAGTATCTTTCTTCTACAGTATTTAACTAATATTTAAGTATTTAGTAATTATTTAATCATAATTTAAAATTGTTAAAATAAATGCAGTATATTAATGCCTTTTCTAACAATATAAAAATACAGTATTTCATAGGTACTTTAATTACAGTGGCTTGCCAAAGTATTCATACCCCTTAAACTTTTTTTTTTTTTTTTTTACATTTTGTCACCCTACAACCACAAACTTAAATGTATTTAACTAAGATTTTAAGTAATAGAAAAAGTACACAAAGTAGCACGTAACTGTGAAGTGAAATAAAAATGATACATGAAACCATTTGCAGTTTATAACCACAAGTCATGTAGGAACACAGGAAACATCTGGAAGAAGGTTCTGTGGTCAGATCAGACCAAGTTTTTTTTTGAAGAACTTTTTGGCCCCATTACCGTAAACACACCATCCCCACTGCACTGTGAAACATGGTGGTGGCAGCATCATGCTGTGGGCAAATGCTTTTCTTCAGCAGGGACAGATTTAGGAAGCTGGTCAAAGATGATAGAAAGATAGATGGAGATAAATAAGATAAATACAGGACAGATACCGGAAGAAAACCTGTTGGAGGCTGTAAAAGAATTGAGACCTTCCGGCAAGATGATGACCCTAAACATACAGCCAGAGCTACAGTGTAACAGTTTAGATCAGAGAAAATTCATGTGTTAGAATGATCCAGTCTTAAGTCTCATTGATCTTCTGTGGAGAGACATGAAAACTGCTGTTCACAGACGCTCTCCATCCAACCTGACTGATCTTCAGCTGTTTTATAAAGAAGAATGGAGCAAAAATATCTCAGAAAGTCGCTAGATGCTACTAAGTATTGATATAGGGGGGCTGAATACTTTTGAAAATCACACTTTTTATTCAGATTTTTATTTGATTCAAATTTTGAAAACCATGAATAATTTTCGTTACAATTTACTATGATCCACTACTTTGTGTACTTTGTCTATCACTTAAAATTTCAATAAAATGCATTTAAGTTTATGGTTGTAAGGGGACAAAATGAAAAAAAAAAAAAAAAACAAAGTTCAAGGGGTATAAATGCTTTTGGAAGCCACTGTAATCACAGTACCAATCAAATACTCATTTATATTGCAGCAAATGCAAGCACTGTTAAAAAGGCATTATCAGGTAATTTATTTGCAAGAAAACAAACAATAAACCAAAACTAAACTCAAAACAAGATACAAGAACAGACAGGATTACTAGAATTAACACTGAATAAACTATTAAAAGAGAAAACAAAAAAACAGCAACCTGACTGAAACACTCAAACACTCACAAAACCAGACAACTAAAACTAAAAACACAGGGGCTTTAGATACACATGGAGGGAACGGGAAACAGGAAACACCTGGGGACAGATAATGAGGGGGCGGAGCTACAAATTAACAAAGCCGGGAGCATGGGTGGAGACAAGGAGAGACACAGAGAGCCATGTGCTCTGGCTAGGACAACAGAAAAAGGAGGGGAAAAAACATGGAGTCTGACAAGGGTCAGAACAAAGACGTGACAATAAAATAATTAAATACTTTAAAAGGAAAAAAAAATGTTTTTTTTTGTTTTTCACAAATTCTGTTTATTGTATTTTTAACATAAAAAATGTATTCAGTAATGAGCTTCACCAAGTACAATATGGCAGCTTATTTAATGCATAAAATGCAATGTACAAATTGTGCATTTTGGTAATGACTGTGGTTTAAAAAGGCACTAAACCCTTTTTTTATTAATAGCTATTTTTTTTTTTGAAGTAATGAAAATTTAAATATAATTTTTTTTTTAATTTTATAAACATTTCCTAACCTTTAGAAAAACGCTTTCATTGTGGTAATTTTCGCCTCTGCAGCGCCCTCTCAGGTTAAGCTGTGCTATAGGCGAGAATGATGTTACCATGTACAATATGCAAATCAATCAATAATCCCGCCCCCTGATGACAACGTCCAAACATCTGCTTCTCCGAGATCAGAGGCACACTGCTGCTGCAGCTCAGCCAATCAGCTTTACCTTCTGTCCCGCCCCTAAACCCATACATCATCCAATGCACCTCCCAAATTACCCCTAATCTGGTTTTGTGGATTTTAACACTTTGTTAGTTCCCTGTCTGATAAAGAGACACATACTGTTAACATGAGATTTAAGATTATTGACTGAATGCAAGCCTATATACAGTTAATCTGAATAGAACAGATTACTCATCACACACTCTTCACACCTGTGGGTTGAAATTAACCACTTAGCACTGTAAAAATTACATTAAGCAAGCACACACACACACACACAAACACACAAGCTGGCACATTTCCTTTTTCCAGGTTGTTTCCAGTGTGGAATATGGAGCTACACCAGCCTCTACTTCTTCTACTAAAACTCTAAGTTATATAAACTCAGTAAAAGTGGCTTTACAGGAAAATACCAGCATTTAAAACCATATTTAATCATTTCAATCACAATTAATCAGAGAATATTTTTATTGCACTATTAATACAATACCTTTTGAGGTGTTTGGTACCACTTAGCATGAATAGAATTCAACTTGGCAAATTAAGCACTGATTCTTTTAATTCCATTTGAAAAAATATCTGTTAATATAAGCTTAGTCTTAACAAGACAAAAAAGTGAAATGTCTGAAATAACAAAAAAGATGCAGAGCTTTCAGAACTCAAATAATGCAAAGAACACAAGTTCATATTCATAAAGTTTTAAGAGTTCAGAAATCAGTATTTGGTGGAATAACCCTTATTTTTCATCACAGTTTTTTTTCGTGCATCTTGGCATCATGTTCTCCTCCACCAGTCTTACACACTGCTTTTGGATAACTTTATGCTGCTTTACTCCTGGTGCAAAAATTCAAGTAGTTCAGTTTGGTTTGATGGTTTGTGATCATCCATCTTCCTCTTGATTATATTCCAGAGGTTTTCAATTTGGTAAAATCAAAGAAAAAATGTTTAATTTTTAAAGGCAATGGTTCATAAATGGTCCATGATCTAAGTTAAAGAATACTTTGATATGTCAAACGAGTCAAAGAACCTCTTTATCCATATAGTATTTCTATTAATATTTATTTATACAGTAACCTACTACTATTAAACATTACAGTTTCTAATAGTACAAATAAATCTAATTTTTTGTATGGGCTCCTAATATAGTAGCATTAGTAGCTTTTTTTGACAGTGTAACATTTATTGCTGTTTTAAGGAATTAAACTAAAATATATATGTATAAATAGTTAAATCACTCCTGTAATAAATGTAAACTGGCGATAGCTGCTTACCCAGTGTTCCCAAGAGTCTGATTATCGTCATATTTCAGAAGCAGCTCATCCTCCAGCAGTGCAGATCTGTCATGCTGGTTTTCAGGAAGATGCAGTACATCAGCACTGCACTGAGAGAAAAGGGGCGGAGCTTCGATTTTAGGTCATTCTCACCTCTTAATCCTGCAGCTGCAAACTGCAACCAGCATCCAGCACAACTGTGTCACCATCTCTGCAGTGCTCATATTCACTCTGTGCCATCAAACCAAACTGAACTGCTTGTATTTTTGCACCAGGAGTAAAGCAGCATAAAGTTATCCAAAAGCAGTGTGTAAGACTGGTGGAGGAGAACATGATGCCAAGATGCAAATTAAAACTGTGATTAAAAACCAGGATTATTCCACTAAATATTGATTTCTGATCTCTTAAAACTTTATGAATATGAACTTGTTTTCTTTGCATTATTTGAGGTCTGAAAGCTCTGCATCTTTTTTGTTATTTCAGCCATTTCTCAAACTTCTCTTTTCTGTAAATAAATGCTCTAAATGAGAATATTTTTATTTGGAATTTGGGAGAAATGTTGTCTGTAGTTTATAGAATAAAACAACAATGTTCATTTTACTCAAACATAAACCTATAAATAGCAAAATCAGAGAAACTGATTCAGAAACTGAAGTGATCTCTTCATTTTTTATTCAGCCTGGCCAAAAAAAAGTCTCCACCTGGATTTAAGTAAGTAAATGATGTGGGGTTGGTTGGTTGATGCTGCAGTTGGTCTGCAGGTTTAGGTTCAGCAACAGTATGTGCTGAAAGAATGAGGTCAGCTGACTACCTTAATATACTGAATATAGAGCAGATTATTCAATAATCAATGGATTTTTTCTTCCCTGATGATCACAGGCATATTACAAGATGATAATATCAGGATTGATGGTGCCGGAACAGTGAAAGAGTTCAGGGTTCAGGGAGCATGAGATCATCATTTATCATTTTCACACATGGATTGAGAGAGAGTTCACCACAGAGTCCAGATCTTAACCTCATTGAGAATCTTTGGGATGTGCTGGATGGAGAAGAGCTGCTTTGTGCAGTGGTTGGTCAGACTCATCCATCATCAATGCTGCTGCAAGATCTTGGTGAAAAATTAATCCAGCAGCACTGGATTGAAATAAATCTTGTAACATTGCAGAAGATTATTGAAACAATGCTACAGTGAATACAGTGTGACTTATTATGTTATTATACACAGTACTAGTGCTGGGCGATTTTCACGATTAATTTGGTTAATTCGAATTCATTCTTTTTAATGGGATTTTTAAAATGGAGTAATTGTGATTTTACATACAGACATTTTATCTTTTCAATCTAAAAGATCTGAAATCGCTCCTCATTTCTGAAGTGTTTATCCATCTTACCTTGGTTACTGGCGCCTCCCACAGACTGACCCGCGCATATTTTCTAAACATTACTCTGAAGAGTGAGCTTGTACGGAAAAAAAGGTCCAGTACTGTTCCAGCACTTTCTATACAAACAACCGGTGGAATAAAGCATATATTTATGTAGAAATAATTCCTACGGTTTCTAAAAACTGCATAATAACCTCTCCTTCAAAGTTTCTTCTGTGACCCGCTTTGTGCATTATTTCTCTATTTTTAGTCACAAACCCACATTCTGTAGAATAATCCCGCGTCCATCAGCGTGCAAGTTTTTCCACGTGAACAAAATAAAATAAAAAAAACTAAGCTTTTTTAGGCCTTAACTGCCCAGCACTTTATTAAGTAATAAGTGACAAAATGTCTTTATAAAAGCAAACAATTGTTAATAAATTAAAACAAATGACAGGACAAAAGGAATATTTATGTATTTTATTTTTACATTTACATAAAAAAAATATTAGTTACAAAAGTTTAACATATACACATTCAGAAACAGTAGTTAAAGCTGATTCATCCGTACACCCCATCAAAAGTGTATTTTGACATCTAATGCCTTTTTGAGTAAGTAACAACGGTGCTTGTGAATATTTTACTTATTGCTATCTTGGAAACAGAAAACACAGGTGCTACACTGAATACTGACTAAATATAACCTAAATGAGATGCTGGAGCTCCTTCAAAGCGTGAAGAACGATCAGCTCAGTTTCCTCTGCTGAGAAGAGTTTGTTGGATGCGTCCAGGTAGCTGCACCATTACAATAGCAATCCACCAAAGTCAGAGCTCACCTGATCTACTCTTAAATGGAATTGTAAGTGATTGAATGACTGTTTAATAATTCATTCATATAATTAATTAATAGACCTGGTACATGTCTTTTGCACGTTTTTCAAATTGTACTTTTCCCGCTGTTTTTACAGCAATGACACACTGACACGCCCTAAATCTTAATCCTAAACCTGCCCTGTTTGCCTATAGATCTTTAATATACGCCCCAAAGTGCTGAAGAAGACAGTGATGCTACACAAAGAGTAAATACACATGGGAGTATTAATGCACTTTTTTAATATCTTACCGCTGCAGCTGCTGAATTTGCTTAAAATAAATCCACCTGTTTGGTCTTTTGAAGGCCCTTTCTCCGTCTATAGATAACGCAACCAATCACCACACTAGAAGAGATGAGCAGAGCTGAGATTATCAGGAACAGGTGAGTATTATTCACCTTCAGCCCGGTCTTCTCACCGCTCACTGCTTTACTCTGCCGCTCACGCCTAAAACAACCTGAATACAGAAAAATAAAAATAATACAAATACAAAAGAAGAAGCAGAAAAAAACATTAGATCTGCAGTGAATGCATAATTATACATGTACACATATTATTTTAACTTTTATAGAAACTCTATAGACCTGATAAAAATAAATAATATCAATTCCATTAAAGGCTAAAATTTAGCCTTTAGACTAGAAGCTAACCACACTTTCTTACTAACTAATTTACTAGATCTGTGCTATCCAGGCCTGCACATATAACCATATAAATATTTCATTCTGACTATTTTTTTTGAGTTTGAGTGTTTATTTAAACAGGCTAATCATGTTTGTTCAAACAGGCTAGAATGGGTTTTAATGGGGCATATTTTATATACACACCTCATTGCAGCTAACGCTACAGGTTGTAAACAGTGTTTTTTCATAAGCTTCTTGTGTAGTTGTAAAGTTATTAATGCCTTGTATTAAATATCAGGACTCTCTGAATTCTACCAATGAGGTGTGGAGCTACTTTGAGCCTGGATAAAGATGTAAAAAGCGATTTAATTGAAAGAGGCAAAATATGCCCCATTAAAACCCATTTTAGTATGTTTGGACAAATGGAAAAACATTGCTGTATCTCTGAAAGCTGTGGGAGAGTGGAGGTGGTCTTTTCAACAAAGGTAAGTACTCTTTTCATGTTTTACTACACCAAAAGTCAATTACACACCAGAGTTCTCCTTTACGTTAAAGCAAGCTTTAATTATTTAATCATTTTTTTTACATGTTTAAATTTTTTTTGCTTTATTAAGTTAATTAAGCAATAATACACTTGAGGTGTGTATTGTGCTATAACATGTAATATTGGCACAGCTGTGCTGCGGTGGTGAGCACGAGGCACGATTATAGCTTCATAATGTCATTATCACTGTTTATTGAAAGTAGTTCCATTCAATGGCACGTAAGAGTCAAGAACCATCGTTACCCAATAATTATTATAGAATTAAATATATACACACATAAAACTATTGATATAATTGGATTTATTTTAAAAAATAAACGATTGATATTGGATTTATTAACTACAATAAAAGTACAATAAAACGATTTAGGATATCCAATTTTTAGCCAATTTTACACCGGACTTCTCCTTTAATGTTCTGTTTTTCTCCTGAAAATAATCAGAACTCACCGTGTGTGTAGAACTCTGCGTCTCCGTCCTGAATGTAATGACCGACTGGAGGCCAGAGAGTGCAGCGGTACTGACCGCAGTCCCTCACCGTGGCCTCCGGGAGCACTAGTGAGTAATCACTGTCCACTTCGTACGATTGATTAGCGAATTTATACAGAACTGTGACCTCGGTACGCAAATCTTTCAGCACAAGACCGATTAACCCCTCAGAATCTTCCTCTACCTGCAAATAAATACATAACAGCATCAGACCACACGTTCACTTACTGTATTTTTCTTACTAAAAGTTGCACTTAAAATACTTTAATTATCAGAAAAATCTTCAGAGCTCCTTATAATCCGGTGCTCCTTATATATAAATACTACCAGTCAGGTCTTAAGGAGCAGTAAAGCCACTCCACTGAGTTATTAGGGTGAGTTTTCAGTGAAGTTTCTCCAGCACTAAGGCTGGAGCAGTATTAGCATTAGTCGCTAACTGCACTAAGCACTAGCTCTTTCACAATTCAGAGGTGAGTATTGTCAGAGTGTAGCCTGCTGCTAACCTTTGGCTAGCATGCTGGAGCAGCATTAGCATTAGCCTCTAACCTTGCTAAGCGCTAGCTCAGCAAGCTCAGCCTATAGCCTGCTGTTGCCTACTCCAGCTAGAACTACTGGAGCAGCATTAGCATTAGCCGATATCGGTGCTAAGCGCTAGCTCTTTTGCTGTTCAGGAGGTGAGTATATCAGACTGTAGTCTGAGTGTTTACTGTGTTAAAACAAGCTACGTGGGACGAACCGCTAGCTAATATCACCCTGACTTACCAGAACACTCAGGGTTCCTCCATTTATCAAAATAATTCAATATATATTTCAAATAGTCTCAGCCCTGGACCCACATTTTCTCATGGTCATTAAGTCACAACCCATTTTTACAGAATACAAACAAAATAAATTTATTTTCTGAAAAAATAGCCTTGTAAAACATAAATACAATTTTAAAAAACATAAAAAAATGAATGTTCCTATGACTTTGTACTTGTCTTTTATATTGGTAAAAAAAGAGACAGAGACAGTTTCTTATTAATGTACTCTGAACGCACGCAAAGTGAATTTTAAAAAGCAATTTTTACATTTAAGAAACTGAGGAGGAGCATGACAACTACATGTATAAAAGTTACTACAGTAAAATAAAATTTCAGAACTGTGCAAAATAAAGGCCAAAAAAAGAAGTATTTCGCTTTTCTGTTTATCTCTACATTCAGAGAACATTAATAAGAAACTCTCTCTGTTCCCCAAATATAAAAAGAGTACAAAATTAGATGAGCATTCATTATTTTTATTTTTACTTTTTAAAAATATATTTATGTTTTACATGCTGTTTTACATGTTTTTTAGCACCTCCAGTTTACTGCTTATCTTTGTATCTTTGTAGAGTATTAGTTAAATGTTAAAACTGTCCAAATGTTTAAAAAAAAGTGTATCAAACTTCTTTCCTGACTTTAAAGTGACTCTTTTTCTCAGTTAAGCGCAGAGTAAAGCTGCTCTGATCCTGTTTTCTGAGGGAGTTCTTTGTTTTGTTTTCTTATGAAAGCAGAACTGTTGCATAATCGCAGAGTCTGAACTTCCTGTTCCTGTTTTACAGGCTGTTGTTTACTCAGACTGACGGCAGAGCTGCAGAGTTTCCCTGTTTTACTGTTCTGTTTGTTTAAATATGTTTAGGATTGTTTGTCGCAGGTAAGAATTAAAAAATTCTTAATTGGGCTATTCTAAAAACTAAAAAATTAAATGGTCTTATTAAATGCACAGTTATGTTGCCAGTGTTAAATCCTGTACAGTTTTGCACTCAGTTGTAAATTGTGTGATAAACAAGTGTTAAAGTGTTAAACTTTAACATCATTAGGGCTAAGCAATATGGTTTTAAAATAATATCACAATATTTTAGGGTACTTTTGCAATAACAATACTCATGGCGATATGAAAAAAAACTGACATTTACAAAAAAAAAATAAAGAATCAAGAATATTCTCTCGCACCAAAATAATAATAATAATAATAATAATAATAATAATAATAATAATAATATATTTTTTATTATTATTAAAGCTTTATTTCCCTTGTGAAAAGGAATTGCACTTAAGAGCAATACAAGTATGTTTAAATTAGGTAAAGAATACCTAAAGTACATTTTTAAATGTAATATATATATATATACTTTTTTTTATCAAAATACTCATTAAATATATATTTTTAGGCAATATGCTTTAAATTAAATGCTGTGTTAATAGAAAATAAATATGTCTTTGCGTTAAATACTGCTTAATGTGCATTTTTTCCAGTAGCATTTAAGTGTACTACACTATATGTGCACCAATACGTATAAAAGTACATTTACAATATGCTTTAAGTGTATTAAAAATGACGTAAAGACACTTTAGAATAACTTTTAGCCCAAAGTAATCCCCCACCAACCAGGTAAGATCCATAAATGCAAATTATTAATTTAACACTAACTGTGTTGGAAAAACTGTGTACTGATACTACAGCATAAAGCACTCACACCTATTTACTATATTAGCACTATAGCAGGGATGCTTCAAGATGATTTATAATATGATGAAAACTGCTATAAAAATAATATAATAATAACAATCCCGTTAGTATAGTATAGGAAATAGTATAAATTAGACTTTAAAATAAAAAAATAGTTCTAGTAGTTATTTTATATATTTTGAGCTTTTAAGTTGAAGGTTCTACAGGAAGGGTTTTGGAAATACGGAGATATTTGAGCTGCATCATTATTAGTATCATGACTGATCATTCTGGATCATTGACTTCTGTTACAAATCTCATAAAATTCTTGTATTTTTAATATCTCAGTTAGTTTGGGGTGTGCCATATCATATTATATCATATGCAATAATAACATTTCAATTTCATTTTGTTGCAGAAGTGTATTCTTGAAATATATATATATATATTTTAATTCAGTGTTTTGTCATATCGCCAAAAGTATCATTATCACAAAAATACCCTGAAATATTGTGATATTATTTTAGGGTCATATCGCCCACCCCCTCATTACTATTATTATTATTATTATTATTATTATTATTATTATTATTATTATTATTATTATTAATAAATCTAAAAACGGTTTAAAGAACAGTAACTTACTACAAAAGTAAAGTAATGTAACAACAAATAATTACCACAAAACTGAAGTGTAGCACATTTAGTGCAAACACACTATTAAAAGTAAATACAAAATATACTGATTTCAACAATGTCACAAATTTCACAATATGGATTTTTTTTGTAATTTGTCAGAATTTTTACAGATATTATTTTGTGCGATATGATAATAAATGTTGGGAGATGGGCCACGCCTTAATTACTACCTTATCTCCTCCTCCCTAGCTTATATATATATATATATATATGTTGAATATATATATTGAAATCTCTTTCAATTTCACTTTAGCCTCCATATATATATCCATATCCATAATAGCAAATCATTAATTTAACACTAACATAATAATAATAATAATAATATAATGAGAAACAGCTATACAAATAATATAATAATACAATGCAATTATAAAAATATTTTTTATAGTATAAATTAGACTTTAATATGAAAAAATAAAAGTAGTTCTAGTAGTAATTTTACTGTTTTTATCCTTTTTATATATATTTTGACAGGCTTTGGACTGTGTAGATTTTTTCCCGATCTGGCAACCCTGATTGTCATTATCAGCTGTTTAAAAAAATGTACCTTATACCAGCTGATCTTCCGGTACTGCAGACCTTTCTCAGTATCAGCTGTGCAGGGGATCTTCTTCACCATTGTCTCACCATCATTATCACCATCATCCTGCTGCACTGATAAAGAGAGTCTCAGCAAACTCAGCACTGCAGAGAAAAATACAATAAATAATCAATAATCAATCAATAAACCGTGACTGCGCTGTTTAATAAGAGTAATGCTCTGTATCTATCAGTCTCTCTACAGTTAAGTATCTGGATAATTATCTATATTAATATAATTGGTGAATTTGCTCTGAATACAGGAGTTTTCAGTAGTTTCGCTTTCTTGTTTACATACATTTCTGGGAAACTCCCTGCTTCTTGCAGCACAGACAGAGCTCCGTGCTGCGCGCGCGTCAAATTATATTAAATAATTAAATAATGCATATTCATAACCAATTAATCAATTAACCAATCGACTCACGTGTAGCAGTGAGAAATCCGCGCATATTCGGTATTTAATACTTTATTCTTGGATGTTTTGCAGCACGTCGTGTTCCTTAGCAGCTTTTTAAACCCCGCCCACTTCAGCTGCGTAGGGCCGTCTCATTGGCTGTTCTAAGCTGAACGCTGTCGCTCATTGGCTGTCGCTAAGCCAAAACAGTGTCACTCATTCTCTGTTTTCAACCAAAACATTGACACGTCATTTCCTGTGTGTAAGCGCGCTTTTTTTTTATAAAATAAGGAACTGAAACAAAATAAAACAAACAAAAACTCTTATAACTTAAAACTTTTGCAATAATATTCATAAAAATATAAAGTTGTGACTAAAATCATGTTTTGTGACTAAAATCATGTTAAAATAATGTCTTATTTTTAGGCAATTCGCAATATAAAATCATCACCACCAGCTGCCACAGTAATAGTAGCAGAATTAACGCAATAATTAAAAAGATATAAATGAATTATCTAAATATATATATTATTAGGCAGTGCTACCATTAAAAAAATTAAAAAATAAAAACTAGCAATTCCAATGCTTTTTAAATATATATTTATAGCATTTTAGTTAATTTAAAATTAATAAACATTAATTCAAAAATGTAATTAAATGTTGATGTGTTCATAATTAGGACTAAATTGATAAGTATATTTCATAGAGTTATCATAGGCTTACAAAATATTTACTCTTATTTTAAAATATTTTTAGATAATTCCAAAATACATTTTACATACTTTTTTACACAATTTCGAACAGTAAAATCAATTAAAAAATAATTTAATCTGTACTTAAATACATGATTGTAGAGAGGATAAGAATAGAAGGATGTAAATGCAAGTAATATGAAATATATGAAAACAAACACAATACAAAAAATATACCACAAATTGTACCTTTATTTTGAGTATTTTTTTATTTCATTCTAAAATACATTTTACGTACTTACTTCAGACCTGACTTATGTTCCAGTGATAAAACTATATAATATTGCACTTTTTTCTATAATGCACTAAAACAGGTTCAGCAAATAAATAAAATACTAAATAAATACATAAGTATAAAATTTATTGCATTGTGGAATTATTTGTGCAACACTGTTATTTTTATTCTGTAACTTTTATAAAACTTTTGTTTTATTTCACAGTAATTCCTAAGCATTCCTAAACTCATAAAAAGTGTTTTCTTTGTCTCATTAGCTGGTATGCTTCCATGATTTACTTCACCAGTGTGCAGATTTTTATTTTTTCAATGCAGTGGGCGGAGCCTAACTGCTGTTTGATTGGCCAATGAATGTCTATTCTGATGGACAATAGATTTTAATGTGTGTAATTTCAGGAATACACAACAAAATAAAAACACAAATTTTGTCCATTGCAATGCACACAAGCTCTAAAAGGGATTTAAAAAAATAAGGACTAAGCATATTTTTTTATATTCATTTGTTTATCAGTGACTTTCAGAGACTCGGAAAAAGTCAAAATCATGTTTAAACAGGGTGAAAGAGGATGTCATGGCTTTCCATTTTCCACAACAGTATATGATATTTACCCAGGAATAATGATGTTTCATCTTAAATTATGTTGTTATAAGTAAAATTAACAACCAAAAAATGGATTACTATAACAGACATCCCAAGTTGCAAAGTTCATTTACTCCCCCGTGAATAATGCTAAAATCACTATTACCAACTGTACAGCAAGCAAGACTTCCATTGTTTTTATATTTGCCGGACATGGATATACTTTAGAGTAGTCTGAGGAGAAATGAGTTTTGATGGGAGCCATGATGCTCCTGAATGCATCCCGGAAGAAAGCACTCTTTGGAGAGAACGGGCCAATCAGAACTCTCTCTGTTTTGCACGGAGAAGACTTGGGAAGTCTGCTATAAAAGCAATGAAAAAATAAACGTAAAATCTCTATAAATCATCTATTCAGAAAGTCACTGAAAGGCTATATTGCTGTTACTCAATCTGCCAACTGTGGCTAAAAGACAAAACAACTGCAGAAATTATTCTAGCAAAGAAAGAGTGTTTTTTAATGTCAATTCTTACATTTTGCTGTTGGAGAAATCATTGGAATACCAGTCAAAAGTTTGGACCCACCGCCTCAATCAATGTTTTATTTTATTTTTTTCCGTACATAGATAATGAACACATAAAGAAATCATGTAGTAACTTAAAAGTGTTAAACAAACCAAAATACTCTGTTAACTTGTAGTTTCTTTCCTGGGTCGGTCCTGATGAGTGCCAGTTTCATCATACTACTTTCAAAGCTCTCAGTGAAAGCCTTGTACTATGACACTTATTGTTCTAGAATTTCCCATCTGGATCAATAAAGTATCTATCTATCTATCTATCTATCTATCTATCTATCTATCTATCTATCTATCTATCTATCTATCTATCTATCTATCTATCTATCTATCTATCTATCTATCTATCTATCTATCTATCTATCTATCTATCTATCTATCTTTCTGTGTGTCTGTCTGTCTTTTAAATATCAGGGCCCTCAGAATTCAACCAGTGAAGTGTGGAGTTACTCTGAGTGTGTTAATGGTGTAAAAATAGTGATTTCTTTGCACGGGTGACTACATGCCTCTGTTTTTTAGCATAGTACCCCTTAAAGTACTTCAGCAGCAGCAGCAGTTTGTGGGCAGGTTATTTTGACGTCAGTATAAAGGCCTGGATGCTAAACTGACACCCATATATCTCACTATATATCGGTAAAGCTGTGTGGGTGAAGTTTCCACATGTATAAGCAGCACACTGTCACTGACTTGTTTTCGCAACCTGAAAACCTTCGCTTTAAGGTCTAAAGCGCTAACGATGCAAACAATACAAAAACACCTACAATCGGAACATTACACTTCTCTTATTTATTCAGAGATTACATAGATTTAGATTTATCTGGATAGGGTTTCTTTGAATGGCGAAAAGCCAGAATGAAAACAAGCTGAAATGAAATAGGAGTAACGAGGCTATTTTTAAAAAGAAAATTAAGATAATTGTGTGAAAATGTAAAACAACTACTAATATTTTTTACAAAATATTTATCTGTACTTCATTACTTGACACCAGGGAAGAGGCCTGGGTATGTAAAGATCAGGGGCTCAGCCCAGTTAATTACAAATATATCTATATATATATATATATATATATATCCTCAACATCCAGCTTCTAGCTAACTGCTTAGTTAAATAAATTTTGGTTAATTATAGCTTACAGTAAGTCCCGCAATCCTACATTAATAAAAAAAAAACAATTTAAAAATGAAATAGTTATTGGCTGATCAGGTACTTTAGGGCAAGTTAAACATATATCGTTTTTCTTTTCTTAAACATTGACAATCTATTTAAGCTTGCTAATTCTAAAGTTAAGCTAACTGACTGTAACAGGCTGTAATTTATTAAGCACACAGCGGGTTTAATCTGTGTGTTTTAATTCAGAGACAAGTTTTTTTAACCAGAAACAGTCTCATCACAGTTTAAATGGTCAGTTCCGTTACCTTTCTTTTAGAAAAGGTAAAAAAAAAAAAAGTGGTGTGCCGCGCTCCGCAAAACCAGCGAGCTGATTGGCCGTTTCTCCTCAGAGGCGGACATTAATCCTTGAACTGTCTCCGTTATTAGCGTTAAGAGATTTTACATTCACACATGGCTAGTGGACTATCTCCTCACTAATAATACATCTGAGCTGAGCGAAAAGATTCGGGGCTACTGGAAAATTATTCGGGGCTAAAGCCCCAGAAGCCCAGGCCAGGCGACGCCCCTGGTTGACACCTCAATTGTAGAGAGGTTAAAAATATTTTCATACTTTGTATTGTTTTTATTTATATATATATATTCTGGTATATCGTCGCTGCCCAGCGAAAAACAAATATCTCCATTTTTTTATTTTTAATCAATTTTAGTTTACTACATAATCGTTACACACACACTGTCCCTTACACTGTGCCAAGATTTATTGATAAATGTAACAATAGAAATACTTCAAAATGACCTGGAATAAACTCGTTTTACATCGACTTCCATTGAAAGTGTAGAAGGTTTTTTCTCTCTCCTGTAAAGTTGCTGGTTTGGAGATACTTGTTTTTTTATTGGACAGCGACGCAATATATTCTTGATATCACTTTAAAATAAGACTACCCTTATAAAGGGGTTATAAACAGTTTATAAATTAGATTATTCATTATTATTTATTTGGTTGTAAATGGCTTGAAAACCTTTGATAAGCAGTTACAACATTGGGTTGAAAAGGTATAAGTGATCCGTTGTTTACTTAGTCATTTAATTCAAGTTAATTTATTTTAATGTATAGTAAATAGTTAAATATAATTACAAATATACAGTGTTAATATGACAGGTTTAAATGCTGATTGATGGAAAACACAAAGTAAGATCAGGATCTAGAAAAATATGAGATTTGACAGAATAAATGAGTGTGGAATCAATATTTTGCAAATCAGCTCACTGTTGCCTTTTTTATTTGTGTTGTTATATATTTATTTACTGCTTATTAATGGGTTTTAAAGTATTCACAACCTAATTAATAAATATTAATAAAGCCATTATAAAGGTAGTCTTATTATAAAGTGATACCATATTCTTTGACTACTGTAGTAGATGAGATTTTTATTTTATTTTATTTATATTTTATTATATCTTATCTTATAGTTATTTGTTTAATCCTCAATGAGCACCTATTATAGTTTAATGTTTCTTACTGTTTCTTGTGGTATCATCCCCCCCCCCCCCCCTAGTCTGTCTGTCTGTCTGTCTGTTGTACAAAAGTTAAATATGAGAAAATATATTACATAAACATATCTATTACTGAAATATACGTCCTGGAAACTTTCCATACCCACACATAGGCAGTTATCGGAAATATATACATACGTACATATTGACACATATTGGGGTTTAGAGTGGGAGGTGATGGTAGATAATATGTAATGTTATTTATTTCCTGCCCTCTGCTGCAAAACGACGTAACCTAAAAATAGAAATCAGGTACTTTTATAGATTGGACAAAAGTCATTGTGTTTTTGTATGTTTTCCCATGTTCTACAGAGGCACTGTAGAAAGCATCCTGAGCACCTGCATTACCGTCTGGTTTGGGAATTGCAACACCTCAGACCGCAAGACCCTACAGCGGATAGTGCGGACAGCTGAGAAAATCATCGGAGTCTCTCTTCCCTCCATCACTGAGATCTACACCACACGCTGCATCCGCAAAGCCACCAGCATTGTGAATGACCCCACCCATCCCTCACACGGACTCTTCAGTCTGATGCCGTCCGGCAGAAGATACAGGAGCATCCGAGCCTCCACTACTAGACTCTGCAACAGCTTCATCCACCAGGCAGTCAGACTTCTCAACGCACAGAGACAGAACTGAACCCCCACCCCACCCACCACTCACCCAACACACTCGCACAAAACTAAACTGCACACCCCCCCCCCTTTACACAAAACTAAACTGTACACCCCCCCCCCCTTTACACTCACAAGAACTGAACTTCACCCACACACACACCCAGTCAGCACACAGAGGCTGACATGACTTTATTTGCTGCACTCTTAAAAACTATAAACTCTACCTCAGTAACTGCTGTGATTATATATGTTCTATATGTTACAGTATGTTACACATCTCTGCACCTTATCCCCACTATACACTTTATTATACCGTATCGGTACTGCACTGTCCTGTCTTTAAATTGTCTCGTCTTTTGTATTTATTGTATTTATTGTTATTTAGTGTTATAATTTTATAATTTTATGTTGCACTGTCGTCACTCCTGCACTTTATGTTGTCTATTGCTTGTTGTTCTATGTTGCACCATGGTTCCGGAGGAACGTAATTTCATCACACTGTGTACCTGTACTCAGATGTAATGACAATAAAAGCCTCTTGACTTGACTTGACTTATAGAAGATTCCAGGAACACAATGTTTATATGGTTTAAATGACATTATCAAATGATCTTAATCTGCACTAGTGTATTTAAATTCATTTTCTTGTTAAATGCACTGTTTACTGAAATTCTGATTCTGTGAAATACACAAAATTTGTTTTTTTTCTTTGGGACAACTTTTAATCAATATTTTAACAAATAAAAAGTTTTATTTAATACAGGAACAAGTAGCAACATGAGTTCTGGTGAGGTAAAGTGAAGTAGAGTAAAGCAAGGTGGAGAGAGGTAGAGTGAATCAGAGTTATGTTAAGTGAGGTAGAGAGTAAGTAGAACGAGGTAGGGCAAGGCACTGTGCGGAAGAGTGAGGTAGAGTGAATATAGAATGAGGTACAGTGAGGTAAAGCAAGGAAGAGTGAGGTTAAGCAAAGTAAATGGAGGTAGAGGTTAGGTAAAGTGGGGGAGAGCAAGAGAGCGAGGTAGAGCAAGGTAGAGGGGAGGTAGAGTGAGGTAAATTAAAGTAGAGCGTTGGTAGAGTGGGGTAGTGCAAGGAAGAGTGAGGTAGAGCAAGTAGAGTGAAGGGTAAAGTGATGTAAAGCGAGGTAGAGGGAATACAGAACAAGGTATTGTGAGGTAGAGCAAGGAAGTGTGAGGTAGAGTAAGGTAGAACAAGGTAGTGTGAGGTAGAGCAAGGTAGTGTGAGGTAGAGTGAGGTAGAGCAAGGTAGGGTTGAGATAAGGTGAGGTAGAACAAGGTAGTGTGAGGTAGAGTAAGGTAGAACAAGGTAGTGTGAGGTAGAGCAAGGTAGTGTGAGGTAGAGTGAGGTAGAGCAAGGTAGTGTGAGGTAGAGTAAGGTAGAGTGAGGTAGAACAAGGTAGTGTGAGGTAGAGTGAGGTAGAGTGAGGTAGAACAAGGTAGTGTGAGGTAGAGCAAGGTAGTGTGAGGTAGAGCAAGGTAGTGTGAGGTAGAGTGAGGTAGAACAAGGTAGTGTGAGGTAGAGCAAGGTAGTGTGAGGTAGAGTAAGGTAAAGTGAGGTAGAACAAGGTAGAGTGAGGTAGAGCAAGGTAGTGTGAGGTAGAGTGAGGTAGAGCAAGGTAGTGTGAGGTAGAGTGAGATAGCGATGATATAGAATGAGGTACAATGGGGTAAAGCAAGTAAGAGTGAGGTAAATCGAGGTAGAGGTTAGATAGAGTGGGACAGAACAAGGAAAAGTGAGGTAGAGCAAGTAGAGTGTAGAGTATAGTGATGTAAAGTGAGGTAGAGGAGATACAGAATGAAGTACATTAGCATAAAGCAAGAAAGAGAGAGGTAGACTGGGGTATAACAAGATAGAGTGAGGTAGAGTGGGGGTAGAGCAAGGACAAATGAGGTAGAGTAGAGTGCAGTAAGATAAAGTGAGGTAGAGGGGATATACAATAAGGTACAGTGACGTAAAGTGAGGTAGAGCAAGGTAGAGGTGACACAGAATGAGGTACTTTTGGGTAAAGCAAGAAAAAGAAAGGTAAAGTGAGGCAGAGCCAGAAAAAGTGAGGTAGAGCAAGTAGAATACAGTGAGATAAAGCGAGGAAAAGGGGATATACAAAAAAGTAGAGTGGGGTAAAGTGAGGTAGAGTGGAGGTAGAGTGAGGTATAGGAAGGTGGGTGAGGTACAGTGGGGTAAAGTGAGGTAGAGTGGAGGTAGAGTGAGGTATAGGAAGATGGGTGAGGTACAGTGGGTTGAGGGGAGGTAGAGTAAGGTATAGGAAGGTGGGTGAGGTACAGTGGGTTGAGGGGAGGTAGAGTGAGGTATAGGAAGGTGGGTGAGGTACAGCGGGGTAAAGTGAGGTAGAGAGGAGGTAGAGTAAGGTATAGTAAGGTGGGTGAGGTACAGTGGGGTAAAGTGAGGTAGAGGGGAGGTAGAGTGAGGTATAGGAAGATGGGTGAGGTACAGTGAGGTATAGGAAGATGGGTGAGGTACAGTGAGGTATAGGAAGATGGGTGAGGTACAGTGGGTTGAGGGGAGGTAGAGTGAGGTATAGGAAGGTGGGTGAGGTATAGTGGGGTAAAGGGAGGTAGAGGGGAGGTAGAGTGAGGTATAGGAAGGTGGATGAGGTACAGCGGGGTAAAGTGAGGTAGAGGGGAGGTAGACTGAGGAATAGAAAGGTGGGTGAGGTACAGCGGGGTAAAGTGAGGTAGAGGGGAGGTAGAGTGAGGTATAGGAAGGTGGGTGAGGTATAGTGGGGTAAAGTGAGGTAGAGGGGAGGTAGAGTGAGGTATAGGAAGGTGGGTGAGGTATGGGGTAAAGTGAGGTAGAGGGGAGGTAGAGTGAGGTATAGAAAGGTGGGTGAGGTAGAGTGGGGTAAAGTGGGAGTGAGGTAGAGGGGAGGTAGAATGAGATAGAGTGCATATTGAATGAGGTACAGTGGGGTCAAGCAAGGAAGCGTGAGGTAGAGTGAAGTACATCGTGGTAGAGGTTAAGTAGTGTGGGTTAGAGCTAAGAAAATAGATTAGATAGAGGAAGTATAGTAGGGCACAGTGGGGTAAAACGAGGTAGGGGGATACAGAATGAGGTACATTTGGGTAGAGACAGAGTGAGGTAGAGTGGGTGTAGAGCAAGGGAAAGTAGGGTACAGTGGGGTAAAGTGAGGTAGAGCAAGGTAGAGAGAGTAGAGTGGGGTACAGAAAGGTGAGGTAGAGTATGGTATAGTGAGAGTGAGGTAGAAATAAATAAATAATGAAGCTGCAAATGAGGAAAACCTCTTTTAATTTTTTATTATTATTAATTAATGAGCTGATTGCTCAATTAACTAATTTTTTTAAATTATTTTTTGTCTTTTTAAACTCTGAAAATAGTAACACATTGGTGAGATTCTTCACTTGTCACAGCTGGATAATTTTTCCAGTACTGGTTTTACTCAGTATGATAACCATCAATTTCTACACTACAGTTTATCTATAAACAGGATACCACAGCAGCCCCAGCGCAGGTCCTGCACAGCAGTGCATCACTGTGGGAAAATGATGCTTCAGGCGACATATTACAGAGAATATATTCATTTTTTTAATAAGTAATGAAAATGTGATGTACATTCACATATTAAATTAACAAAACTGAAATCTGCATTATTTACCTTTATTATTGACATTTTAATGAGTGTGACATGAATTGATAGAACAGTAATGGTTTAACTGGTTGTTAATGATCTTTAAAGCATTTACATTATGTATAATAAACATTAATAAACTATTTATAAACCATTCATAAACAATTCACTTTTATTTTACAGTGGAACCAAAACAGGGAAACGCAGAACAAAAGGGGAAATGCAGACATAATAATGCTTCTTAACAAATTAGAATATCATTGAAAAGTTACTTTATTTTAGTCATTCTGTTCAAAATGTGAAACTCATATATATTATATATATGTATTAAACACAGGGTGATCTATTTTAAATGTTTATTTATTTTATTGTTGATGATTATGAAGATTACAGCCAATAAAATCCCAAAAATCAGTGTCTGAGAAAATTAGAATATTATATATGATAAATTGGTACGTTTGGCAGTGTGGGCAGTGTGACAAGTCCTGCTGGAAAATGAAATCCGCATCTCCATAAACATTTCCAGCAGAGGGAAGCATGAAGTGCTGTAAGATTTGCTGTAAGGGGAAACAAAACTGCACTGACTTTAGAGGAAGTACCAATTGGTCTTATATAATATTCAAATTTTCAGAAACACTGATTTTTGGGTTTTCATTGGCTGTAAGCCAAAATCAATAATCAACAATAAACAAATAAACGCTTAAAATAGATCACTCTGTGTGTTTAATACATCTATATAATGTACCAGTTTAAAATTTTAAGCTGAATTACTGAAATAAAGTGACATTTCAATGATATTCTAATTTTATGAGATGCACTAGTATATATAGAATATTGATATAGAATATACATATAGGATATAGATATATATATATATATATGGAATATATATAATTATCTGCGTTTGCTTGGTCTGGGGTTCATTTGCTGTGTATATTTGTGGCTGGGTTGTCGGCTCGTACTGCCACTTCCTCGTCTTCCTCTCACTTTCTTGCATACCTAAGCATAAAAGCCTTGTCAGGAAATGATTATAACAAAACAACCAAACACATATGACACCTAAACACACACACACACACACACATATATATATAACACCTATACAGACTGAGCACAATGGGCAGGATGCTGCAGGAGGTTAACAGCATCTCGTTTCTTATGTTATTGCTGAATGTGCTGAAGAAAGAATCACTGTTTGACAGTATTTTGGCAATAAAACTATCAATTCTGACCAGAAAAAACACAATTAGAAGTAGATATACAAGGCAATACTAAAATACACACAATTTAATGTTAGAATGGATCTGATATACAGTATATAAGATCTTAGCAAATTTAATCTGAACCAACACTTTTATCTTGTAAAGCAAGATAAAAAAGGTTTTCAGGAAGGGGGGGGGGTTTACTCCCTTCAGTCTCCTCTTTAGCAGGTGAAATGCTGCATGATCTACAGGGTTCAGGTCTGAAAATTGGCCAGGCCAGTCTTAAAGCTTTCACTTCCACTTTTCTCCTCCTTCTTTCACGCTGTTCTTCAATATTGTCTATTATTATTATTATTATTATTATTATTATTATTATTATTATTATTATTATTATCATTATTATTATTATTATTATTATTATTATTATTATTATTTGGGTGGTGTGTGGTTATTCTCAGCACTGCAATGATTAGCAGTGATTAGCAGTGATTAGCATGGTGGTGGTGTATGAGGTGTTAGTCGTGGTAACAGACAGCTGCTGAATTGATTAGGCAAATATCTAACTAGTGACCAAGCTAGCTCTAATGTGTAATTGCCCAATGAATTCAGCAGCTAGCCATTAGCTAGCTTCAGCACAGAGCCTAATTTATCACTGTTGGCTAGCCTGGCCAATAATGGTGGCGTTGGTGGCGTTGGTAATGGTGCTAGCTCGAAAATCCAAGCCTGGTCTATGGTGCGACTAAGGGTGCTCATTGGTCCAAGCCTTGTCCCCACTGTCGCAGATGTCGCAAATGGATGCTCCAAGCTGGATCACTGCCAGCGATAGTGCTGCTAGTTCGCCACTGCAAGCTTGGTTGCTCACATCGCTAATGGTGTTCGCTAGCTTGTCACTCCAAGACATTGCTAATGCTGCTAGCTTTACGCTCCAATTCCAGTTACCACCTTTGCTGATGCTGCTAGCTTGATGCTCAAATGCTTTAATCATGCCAGCTCTTCGCTTCAAACATAGTCATTGGCGTTGCTAATCATGCTGGCTCTCCGCTTCAAACATAGTCATTGGCGTTGCTAATCATGCTGGCTCTCCGCTTCAAACATAGTCATTGGCGTTGCTAATGATGCTAACTCTATGCTCAAAGCCCAGTCATTGGCGTTGCTAATCATGCTAGTTCTCTGCTCCAAACACAGTCGTTGGCGTTGCTATTGATGCTACCTCTATGCTCCAAGCCCAGTCATTGGCATTGCTAATGGTGCTAGCTTTACTCTCCAAGCCCAGTTGTGGGAGTTGCTAATGCTGCTAGCCTGATTCTCCAAGCTGATGATGCCAACACATTTTTTTTAAATAAAGGCATGTTTTAAAACTCAGACTAAATGTCATTTTAAGATGTTTAGTAGAAATAACCAAATAACATAATTTGTAGATTATACTTTAAAATATGCCACAACATTTTTGCAGCCTTGTTTTTAAATAATGGCAGTTTAAAATTGTGCTCTGTGGTTATAGTTAAATATAAGGCTGCAGAAATGTTGCACTATGTTTTAAATAAAACTGGCACATATTTTTTGAGTGCAAGTGAGTGACACATCATCCAAACATATGAATATATGAGAGGAGGTGAGGAACTGGAGCACTATTACTCACGAGTAAAGCGATGAAGCACAGACCGACTTTAACCAGGCAGAAGAGAGAAAACGGCAGGAGCGCCAACAGAGAGGAGATCTCCAGTATGTTCACCGGACACATAGATAAGGGGTCCACAGTGGGGGGCGGGGTTGGGACCATGCATTCTGAAAACGAGAGAATACAACACCTGCAGTGACTGTTCTGAATGGATTTATGATTTGGAGGAAAAGGAATTATTGAATAAATATTACATGACTTTATATATGTTATATTCAGCCAGATGCAAAATTTGTGCACAACATATTTTTATATGAAATACAATATTATTAATAAAAAATTGAGAGATCACTTCAGTTTCTCTGATTTTACTATTTATAGGTTTATGTTTGAGTAAAATGAACATTGTTGTTTTATTCTATAAACTACAGACAACATTTCTCCCAAATTACAAATAAAAATATTCTCATTTATAGTATTTATTTGCAGAAAATGAGAAATGTCTGAAATAACAACAAAAAAAGATGCAGAGCTTTCAGACCTCAAATAATGCAAAGAAAACAAGTTCATATTCATAAAGTTTTAAGAGTTCAGAAATCAGTATTTGGTGATATAGCCCTGGTTGGTTTTTTAATCACAGTTTTTTTCATGCATCTTGGCATCATGTTCTCCTCCACCAGTCTTACACACTGCTTTTGGATAACTTTATGCTGCTTTACTCCTGGTGCAAAAATTCAAGCGGTTCAGTTTGGTTTGATGGCTTTCAATTTGGTAAAATCAATCAATCTTTTTTTAGAGAAATATTTAATAGTTTATTTATTTCCATTACATTGGAAGCCTGTGTTTAATATTTTATATTTCATATTAACCTTTTTATTTCACAATCCATCCCTAAACAGTAAAAAATATACTGTTATTTTAGCAGGTTCTTTAGCTGTTACTTTGCTATTACTCAGTGTCTCTAGTACTACTGGTTTACTAGTGCTTTTCCAGTGGTTTCAATGGTTTATAAACTTGTTTATTAGCTGGTTCATGGTCTATTCTGATGGACAACAGCTCTCAAATAGTTTTATGTGCTCCAGAAAAACATGATGGTCCGAAAGGGTTAAATTTCCTTTAAATGCTTTGCCATATTTCCTCCAAAAAATAGGGAAGGGGGGTTACTCCCTTCAGTGTCCTCTTTAGCAGATCTATAGGGGTTAGGTCTGGAGGTCGACTACATCAGAACAGAAACTTTCACTATAAAAGTAATAAATAATCTTGCAATAAAATTACTGAACAAACCAGACAGCCTGGTAATCCAGGGGTAAATCTGCTCTGCTACTGATGATTTAAGCTGCACTGTAAACTCAATGAAGGCAGTCTGAGACAACTGTTCTGGGGGAAGGGAGCAGGTTTATCAGGTAAACTCTGGTCTTTACTGAGGTGGCTGACTCATTGCTCATTGGCTCATTGTTAATTTGACAATGTGAAGGACAGTTTTGGTTTCATTACTGAAGAACAGAAGGGAATTTAACCACTACATACAACTATTTACAGTCACTGGGTCAAATAGAAACCTACAGCTAGTGTTAGTGACTCATTCTCAACTTTAAAGGAGAACTCTGGTGTAAAATAGACTTTTGTTGTAGTAAAACATGATAAAAAAGTACTTACTTTTGATGCATAGCACACCTCTGTTCTCCTACAGCGTTCAGAGATCCAGAAATATTAACATTTTGTCCAAAAACCCTTCAGACTGGGTGACATGGGGCATAATTTGCTTTGATAAATATTGCTCCCATATTTGTACTGATAATGTCATATACATATATGCCTCCTGGCACCGTCTGCTACACTATACAGAGTATATGCATATATATGTCTATGTCTATGACATTATCAGTACAGTGATGGTGGCGCTCGGAGCTGAAGCTAGTAGCATTGTAGGATGTAAGCAGTGGTTTTAAATAAGCTTCTTCTGCACTTTTTTAAGTTATTAATGCCTCGTTTTAAATGTCAGGGCTCTCCAGATTCTAGCAAGGAGGCAAAGTAGAGCTACTTTGAGCTGGATAACAGTCTGAATGGTGTTTGGATAAACTGTTAAAATTTCTAGACCTCTGAACGCTGTGGGAGAACGGAGGTGTGCTGTTCATCAAAGATAAGAATTTTTTATTATGTTTTACTACAGCAAAAGTCCATTTTACACCAGAGTTCTCCTTTAAAGTTCAGTCGAAGAGTAAATAATAGTGAACACCTACATACCCGACACAGTGAGCGTGACCTGAGACTTCGCGTCTTTAGCGCCGATATCCGCTGCCAGGAAACACTGGTATTTTCCAGAGTCGTAGGGCTTCACCCGCCACAGCACCAGCGACTCTTTCACCCCCAGAGAGGCGGTGGAGTTATTAAACAGCGTCAGGTCATTGTTCTTACGCTTAATGATGGCGGAGTTGTCTCTGTACCAGACGACGTAGCGATACTTTTCAGTTTGGTCTCTTACTCTGCAGGGCAGGATGACGTCATCGTTGCAGCTTACTTTAAAATGGTCCATGCCCTCCAGTGTCCCACAATGCAAAGCGACCATCAGAAAGCACGCTATAAAAAAAACGATAAAGAGTAGATTTTGTGTTTGGTGAGAGAGATGATACAAAAAAAACTAAAAAACAAAATCTACTTCAGACTGGATTGCAAAAGTATTCATACCCCTGGAACTTTTGTACATATTGGCCCAATCCTATTTTACCCCCTTGGTCCTGTATGGCGTCACATCAATGTCAAAAGTTGGGGGCGCAAAAATACCAAAAATATGTGTGTAAATTAATTTCTCTCGTGAGCTAAAAAAAGGGGAATTGTGTGCACACTGAATAAAATATCGCTCTTGAGCTTCATTTTTCTTTTCGTGAGTGTTTTTTCTTTCCTTTCGAGTTCACAGTTCTCCTCTATGTTGTTTTTGCCCAGGTTAGTTTTTTGCTCTTGAATGTAGAAAGGGGTGGTTTTGACAGTTTGGGGGCGGGGTTGGGGTCACGTCCCTCAGCGAATGTTATTGGCTGATATCTCCAAGTATGTATTGCTGCAGACTGGAGCACCTCCAACAGCCGGAGGAGGGTGGAGAAAGAAGGACAGCAGAAGAGTTAGCTAGCTAGCTATGCTAAAGTCCAAACAACCCGCTCTCTGGTGCTGTTTGCCCAGGCTACCCGCCCCAGGTGTGGTCGTCCTGTAAAGATGACTGCAAGAGCACAGCAGAGGATGGATGGATGGCTCAACAGAGGATGGATGACGCAACAGGACAACGACCCAAAACATAGAAGTAAATCAACAAACGAACGACTTCAACAGAAGAAAATAAAGAAATACGTCTTCTGGGGAGTCCTGGCCTCCTGAACCCAATTGAGATGCTGCAGCATCATGACCTCAAGAGAGAGATTCACACCAGATATCCCATAATATTATAGCTGAACTGAAACAGTTTAGTGAAGAGGAATGATCCAGAATTCCTCCTGACCATTCTGCAGGTCTGATCTGCAGCTACAGGAAACGATTGGTTGAGGTTTTTGCTGCTAAAAGAGGATCAACCAGTTATTAAACCCAAAGATTCACATACTTTTATTTACTCTCACTGTGAATATTAACATGTTGTGTTCAATAAAACCATGCAAACATATATATAATGTTTTGTGTGGTTTAAGTTTAAGCAGACTGTGTTTGTCTATTGTTGTGACTTAAAGATCAGAACACATTTAATGACCAATTTATGCAGAAATCAAAGAAATCAAGTAATCCCAAAAGAATTTCACATACTTTTTCTTGCAACTGTACAGATTTCAGGCTATGTTTACATTACCAGGCTAAAGTGACTTTCCAATCAGATTTGAGTCACTTTCAGACACGTATCCGATTCCATGGACAAGCGACATGAATGTAAACGGTCAAATCGGAATTCATGCGTATTTTTGCTTGCTTTTGCTTCCTAATAGGGTTTGAGTGTTTGGATTATATATATTTTAAATGCGCACTGGCTTTGTGTTTATACTAGGGCTGTCAATGTTGAAGCATTAATGCGCGTTTTTATTTTTTTACACATAACATATTTTCACCAGGCCATTTAAATGGTCACCCCCCTCCATTTATTGTGAGCATGTGTGCAATAATAGCAAACACTTCCTGAGATGTTTATACTTTTATACTAGCAAATTAAGTTCTAATTCAGAAATACTTACAACCAAGCAGAGATGTTTACAATAAAGTAAAAAAAAAGAATGCATTCTTTATTCCAGCGCCCCACATTAGCTTTATCTCCCCTCAAACATACAAGTATATACTAGTATTTTAACTGACACCACTAATATAAATATAATTGCATTTTAACTTTCTTTCTTGCATTCATTCTTTTAATTACCTTTATATAATTATCCAGTATAAAAGATTGCATCTTAAGAAGAACAAGTGCGATTTTTTTTTGTGATTTTTATGTGAGACTTAATCCAGATTTAATCTGAATAATAGTAACCGTGCACCTGCAATAAGTGATATGTGGATATGGGGTCACACTGTGTATAAATGATCCTCCTAAACATACATACTAAAGGTAAAAACAGAACTGAGGTGACCACAACCTGTTCAGGGCTTTTTGAGGCTTCCTCTTCACCGAAAAAAACGCAGAGTTTCCTATAAACTGTGGTCATAAGCTCATGCAAAAACTCTGGCCAATCAACAAACACTTTCCTCTACCTTCTACTGAAAAACAGAAAGTCCCTAAAAAGTCGTTTCTGTAAATGGTGTAAAAAAAACCCTTTAAAAACGTTTTAGTTCTATAATAATTACAAACTGTAATTCAGTTGATTCTCAGTATACTGTATTATTCTCCTCCTTATTTTCACCCTTAAATCTAAAACTTAGTTGTGCCACTCTTGGCAGCAACAACTGCAATCAAGCTTTTCAATAACTGGTAATAACTGGAGTCTTTCACTTAATCTCTGTGGAGGAATTTAGTTCCATTCTTCTTTACAAAAATATATTTTTTAATTTAGACACATTGGATAATTTTCCAGCATAAACATCCTGTTTAAGATCATCCACAGCATCTCAATCAATCAGACTTTAACCAGACCCTCCTAAACCTTCATTTAGTTTAGTTTTTCTTAAGCCATTTAGAGGTGAACTTGTTTGTGAGCTTTGGGTCATTGTCCTGCTGCAGAACCCAAGCACTCCTGAGCTTGAGGTCACGAACAGATGGACGGATTCTGATTCTCCTTCAGGATTGTCTTGTAAACAGCTGAATTCCTGCTTCCATCTATTACAGCAAGTTAAAGTCCAGCAGCCCCAGACCATCACACACACTCACACACTACCACCACCATGTTTTATGTTTTACTACATTCAGTATGATGTTCTTTTACTGAAATTATGTGTTAGTTTATAGTTTTAGGCCAGATGTAACAGATGGACTTCCAAAAAGCTCCACTTTTGTCTCGTCAGTCCTATAAAGAATATTTACCCAAAGTTCTGGAGATCATCAGGATGTTAGTGGGTAAATGTGAGACGGGTGGTTGTGTTCTTCTGTTTTTAATCAGCAGTGTTTTTTATCTTTGAATTCTTCCATGGAGACCATTTACACCCAGTGTCTTTATTCTTATTATTGAATCATTAACATAAACTGATCTTAACTGAGGTGATTGAGATCCTGCAGTTCTTTAAATGTTTAAATGTTGTTCTGGGTTCTTTTAGGATCTCCTGGATGAGTTCTTCATGCCCTTTTGGAGTAATTTTGTTTGGTCGGCCGGTCACTCCTGGGAAGGTTCACCAGTGTTCCATTTGTTTTGTTTTTTTCTCCATTAGTGAATAATAGTGAATCACTGTGGTTCTCTGGAGTCTCAAAGCTTTAGAAATTACTTTATAACCTTTTACAGACTGATAGATGATCAGATTCTTCAGATGGGGGTATAATAACAATAATGTGCTGCTTTTAAAGGAGATATTTTATCTATTTTAAGTGACTTCTTAATTCTACAGGTCTGGCAGTAAAATCAGGCCTGGATGTGGTTAGCAATGAATTGAACTCAACTTTCCAAGAAGTGTGATTAATCATTGTTATTTTATATGGAGGGCTGGCAAACACTTTTTCACAAAGAGCTTGATTGGTTTGGAATGTTTTTTTCCCATAATAAATTAAATCATCATTTCTCAGGTTATATTTGTCTGATATTAAAGTTTGTTTGATAATATGATAAATGTAAGCATGACAAAAATGCAAAAACACACAAAAAAAATCTGTAAATTACTGACTTTCTTCCTGTGCAATAAAATTATTAGTATTTTGTTTATATATATTTATATATATATATATATGATCATGAAAAAAATTGCATTTTTTATCTGAGCTGCCAAAGCTGAGTTTCCAAAGCAAATTCCACCCAATTACCATAAAAAGTAATTTCCTTACCATTTTCCTTCCTCATTTTTATATAAAAAAATTCACAAACACGGTAACACTTTATTTTAAGGAACACAAATTAGGCGCTTATTAATGTCTTATTATTTGCTTAACAAAGCCAAAATTAGTTATTAGTTAATTACTTATTTGGCTTCATTCTGTGTAAGTGTTATTGGTGCTTAATTAGTGGTCTGTTATGTAGAAATGATTAATAATGGCTGTATTAGTTCTTAATTAGTTCAGAATAAAAGGCTTGTACTCTTGGGAATAATTTGATATATCTTAATAATTCTATATATTTAGGAATAATTTAGAATATTTGGGAATAATTTGATATATTTGGAACAATTTAGTATATTTAGGAATTATTTGGTATATTTGTTTACTTTCTGGTGCTATGTAACTAATATCCCTTATGAAACATAATAAATGGCAATATATTGGAAAATATAGTGCAATATATTAAATAATACGTTTTCATATATGGAAAAAATGACATCTATTGTTTAATATATGACAATTTATGCATGGACCATTTATGTCTATATATTGGTAAATATAAAAACATACCACAATAAAGACAAAATCTCTAAACTGCTAAACTGCAATATTTTTTTAGACCAAATGCTTTTTTTGTATTTATTAGTGTCTTTCTTAGTTAAGCATTTCACAAAAGAGACAAAAGCGTACCATGGTTTAAAATACATCCTGAATGTGCCAATAAAGGTCCACAGTTACAAACCCAATAAACAAAATACATTTACATTTACATCATCTACAATTACTTAAATAAAGCAGTCATATTCATGTTTGCATATTAAAAATTTTAATGTAACAAAGATTGACAAGTTATTACATTTTTTTTTGCCCAAATGCTACATACATTACACAGACCTAGCCCAAAATCTTATATTTAGGTGTATTACACTTATACAGTCTATTAATTTTACTTTGTGATTTATCATTAATTTTGTGGGTAAGGGCATACGAATATTATTATATTATATTATATTTGATTTTTATTATATTGCTAATAATGTATTACATTTTTAAAATCATTTTAAATAATTGCAAGAAAAAAAGCATTAGCTATGGTCAGTGTGAGTGAATCACCACATACAACAGTTCCTGTAAATGTGCTGTGTCTCAGTTGTAACCTGCTGAAAATACCCTCCCTCTCCTTAAATCATAATTGTTACATTTTCAGTTTGAAGATTGAGCAAAAATGTACCCGTGGTTTTCAGACAAGCCAAAATTTAACTAGCTACCTTTGCTTTAATTTAACTAGCCAGCCTAGCTTTAATGTAACTACACTGTACACTGTAGTTACAGCACTCAGACAATAATTAGGACAGATTATCAGATAAAATAAAACATATTTGTTTCATATCCACAAGTTTTAAGTACATGAAACAGAAAATATTAACAAAATAATACTAAATAATTAAATAATTGAATGCTTTGATTTGTTTAAGCTGTTTACCTACCCCAAATCCATTCCTGCATCGTGAGGTCCTATCATGTGTGTGATGATCACACCTTGGTGTGGTGTGGAGTAGAGGGGCTGGGTGTCGATTTCTTATAAAATGAACCGCATTGATTGAGCAGAAGCAGCTCCCTCTGGTGGAGATATATATATATATATATATATATATATATATATATATATATATATATATACATATATATATATACGCTTCCCTCTGCTGACAACTTTTATGGAGATGCAGATTTCATTTTCCAGCAGGACTTGGCACACTGCCAAAAGTACCAATTGGCCTTAATATAATATTATAATTTTCTGAGACACTGATTTTTTGGGTTTTCATTGGCTGTAAGCTTCATAATTATGAACAATAAAAGAAATAAAAGCTTAAAATAGATCACTCTGTGTTTAATACATCTATATAATATATGAGTTTCAAATTTTTAACTGAATATATATATATATATATATATATATATATATATATGGCTTTGACATTAACATTTATTCATTTATTTTGATTAATTAATGCCAGAAAAATATTATGTTAATGTCACACCTGCTCTAGTCCCTGTTAGCCTAAAAGACTCTAACTCCCAGCATGCTCTACCTATGGACTACAATGACTTTGTCTTGTCCTTTTTTTTTGCTTTTAACAGGTTTCCTTTCTGTTCTTTTTTTCTTTTTTATCTTTATTTTATTAAATTATATCTGTGTTTATGTATTTCCTCTCATCCCTCCTATGTGACAACACCAAAGAAAATCAATGCAACTCTATTAAATTTTAAATCTAAATGATTTTATTTTACATTACTGAAATGCAGATCCATTCTTACCTTCCAGAGGATAAAGTAACTGTAACTCAAAAAATGCTTCGTCAAACAAATCACCAAATCACACATGAAGAGTTTTCAAGTATATAAACTACTGGAACTAAGTAAGTAAGTGCAAATCGCTTGCTGGTCATACTGGAACTAGAGTGTACTTCGGTCTCTGTTGGTACTTTAGTGCAAATCTACACAGAAGAAGCAGAACTCCAGCTAAACACACCAAAAGAACCACGACTCCAACAAAAATATAAACATGGTCAGATGATTCCAGGCCCAGTCCCTCGTCCATCACCTGGTTGGAAAACTCTGGCGCCCTTTCAGAAGGGACTTGGCAACCTGCCGACAGAAGGAAACAACAGAGACTGAGATTTGCATCTGTGGTTGAAGTGGCTTTATTTAAAACATCCACCCAAATGCACAGACCACACTGCTATGGTCTGTAAAAATAGCTAAAGTAAAAATAGAAGTAAAAGTGTTCTTTGAAAAATCCAGCTTTAGTTTTAATAAATCATAAAAATGACAGATTTTGTGTAATGTGTGTAAAAATACAAAGAATCTGATTAATAATAATTAATAATGTTTAATTATTGTTTAAAAAACAAGAGACCACCTAAAAATGATGAGTTTCTTTGATTTTTACCAAATTGAAAACCTCTGGAATATAATCAAGAGGAAGATGGATGATCACAAGCCATCAAACCACCAAACTGAACTGAGCTTGAATTTTTGCACCAGGAGTAAAGCAGCATAAAGTTATCCAAAAGCAGCGTGTAAGACTGGTGGAGGAGAACATGATGCCAAGATGCATGAAAAAATATATATTTTTTGAACTCTTAAAACTTTATGATTATGACCTTTTTTGCATTATTTGAGGTCTGAAAGTTCTGCATCTTTTTTGTTATTTCAGCCATTTCTCATTTTCTGTAAATAAATGCTCTAAATGAGATTATTTTTATTTGGAATTTGGGAGAAATGTTGTCTGTAGTTTATAGAATAAAACAACAATGTTCATTTTACTCAAACATAAACCTATAAATAGCAAAATCAGAGAGACTGATTCAGAAACTGAAGCGCTCTTTTCATTTTTTCCAGAGCTGTGTATATATATGATTTTTTGTGACTGCATTTAAAATGTTTTGAATTTACTGTCCTTCATTTTTTAAAGTTTTTTTTCTTTATTTAGTTGAGTAGTTCTTGCTTCTCATAATCTGGATTCGAACATTACTCAAATATTCACTATTCACTGTATACCTGTAACTCTACCTCTTCACTACTTTACTTTAACTGATGCTCTCAAACACTTTATTAAGAGACAAGAAATTCAAGTAATTAACTCTTGATGAGTTCAGCACAGCTGTTAACTGAAAGACTGAATTCCAGGTGACTTTACCTAATACTACCTCTGTTTTCACACCTGTTTTAAATCCATATGTATGTTTTTCTTCATAGTTTGGATGAGTTTTTGTTTACATTCTATATAGGCCTGTCACAATAACTATTTCTGAGTGTATGGTAGAGGTGGGTGATATGGCCCTGAAAAATAATATCACGATATTTCATGGTATTTTCGTGATAACGATACTATTGGTGATATGATAAAACAATGAAAATTACGTTATTATTGCACACGACGTGATATGACACACCACTAACTGAGATATAAAAAAATACAAAAAATGAATTTTATCAGATTTATAACAGAATTCAATGATCCAGAATGATCAGTCATGATATTAATAATAATGCACTCCATATATCTCTATATATATTCAGGATTAAAGTCAAATAAATGATACTGGACAGATATAATCTGTCTCTAGTAGATATATAATGGGAAATGAGAACAGTGTGAATTTTTCTTTTACTAAAAACAGTAAAAAAGTAGAACCCTTTGTAATAAATAGAGGTAGGTAATATGGCATGATAATTCAGAGTGTATTATCATTCATGATATTCAAAAACATTGGCGATATTATTGAGTACAATACGATATGGCACACCCCTAGTGTACGGTATATTGTCCCAGAATTTATTGCGATAACCAATATCATTGTAATTTATAATTTTATAATTTATAATTTTATAATTTATATTATTATTATGTTATATTATATTATTATTACAAGGAGAAGCTGTATGGGAGAGTGATGCGAAAGAAGCCATTTCTTATTATGCAAAATATATATTCTCAGTATGCAAAAGCACACCTCAGGCGACTCTGTTTGTGGCGTGCTTTCAGAAATGGCTTCTTTCACATCACTCTCCCATACAGCTTCTCCTTGTGCAAAGTGCGCTGTATTGTTGAGCGATGCACAGTGACACCATCTGCAGCAAGATGATGCTGCAGCTCTTTGGAGATGGTCTGTGGATTGTCCTTGACTGTTCTCACCATTCTTCTTCTCTGCCTTTCTGATATTTTTCTTGGCCTGCCACTTCTGGGCTTAACAAGAACTGTCCCTGTGCTCTTCCATTTCCTTACTATGTTCCTCACAGTGGAAACTGACAGGTTAAATCTCTGAGACAACTTTTTGTATCCTTCCCCTGAACAACTATGTTGAACAATCTTTGTTTTTAGATCATTTGAGAGTTGTTTTGATGAGCCCATGATGCCACTCTTCAGAGGAGATTCAAATAGGAGAACAACTTGCAATTGGCCACCTTAAATACCTTTTCTCATGATTGGATACACCTGGCTATGAAGTTCAAAGCTCAATGAGGTTAAAACAACAATTTTGTGCTTCAGTAAGTCAGTAAAAGTCAGTTAATGATTAAGATTAATAGGGGTGCCCAAACTTTTTTAATATGACTGTATCTAATCATGTAAAATAAGGTATATATGCTGAGTTATAGATCAGTTCTGACCTTGTGGGAAGCTGTAATCACTCTCCTGTATTCTATATCCTACAGGAGGCCAGACAGAGCAGCGGTACGTCTCACAGCGCCTCTCTCTGAACTCCGGCAGCAGCAGAGACAGATCCTCCCCGACCCGAAGAGACGGATCTACAGATCTGTACAGAACCGAGCTGTTCCTCAGCAGATCCTTCATAACCAGACCTGAGAGAGAGTTCTCACTCGAGACCTGAACACGAGACGAGACGAGATAAAACGAGATGAGACAAAACAAGATGAGACAAAATAAGAGAAGACAAGACAAAACAAGACAAGAGAAAATGAGAAGAGACAAGACAGGAACAGACAAGATAAGACAAAGCGAGATGAGCCAAGACAAGAAAAGACAAACCAAGAAAAGACAAACCAAGACAAGACAAACCAAGACAAGACAAAACAAAAAGAGACAAAACAAGACAAGACAAAACGATATGAGACAAATTAAGACAAAATGAGATGAGACAAAACAAGACAAACGAGACAAAACGAGATGAGACAAGACAAGACAAAATGAGAAGAGACAAGACGAGACAAGACAAAGCGAGATGAGACGAGAGAAGACAAGACAAAACAAAACAAGACAAGACAAAACGAGACAAAACAAGACGAGACAAGTTAAAACAAGACAAAAACGAGACAAGACAAGTCAAAACAAGACAAGATGTGACAAGACAAGTCAGAACAAGACAAGATGAGACAAAATAAGGCAAAACGAGACAAAAGGAGATAAGACATAACAAAACAAGACAAGACAAAACAAGACAAAATAAGATGAGACAAGACAAAACAAGAAAAAATTAGATAAGACAAAACAAAACAAGACAAGACAAAACAAGACAAAATAAGATAAGACAAGACAAAACAAGACAAGACAAAGCAAGACCAAATAAGATAAGACAGGACAAAACAAGACAAGACAAAACAAGACCAAATAAGATAAGACAAGACAAAACAAGACAGTGAAATATGAATCGAGTTGTGTAATCACTGTGTCTCAGCCTAAACTGACAGCAGTCTTAACTCAACTATTTAACAAATCAAAAGTTTTCACAAATTACTACTGATTAAAACTCTAATTTAGACCAGTAAAATGACCAGTTTTAATTATTAATAATAATATTACTGGAAAAATCTCAAATTGTAGATATGTTAAATGATCTTATAGAGTTTTAAAAATGCCTCATAAATTAAAAGGACATTATAAATGAATAGTAAAGTGATCTATCAGACTATAAAGAAACACATAAGGAATCATGTAGAAACTTAAAAACAGTGTTAAACAAACAATAATAGTCTGTGAAGAAGCTTTTAAATGCTCTTATGTGGGAAGCTTTTAACTTGCGGTTTCTGAGGCTAGAAAAACTCTTATTAACTTATCCTGTACAACAGAGGAAACTCTTGCTCTTTCTTTCCTGGGGCGGTCCTGATGAGTGCCAGTTTCACCATAACATTGTTCTCATGGATTAGAACATTACTCAAATATTCACTATTCACTGTATACCTGTTACTCTACCTCTTCACTACTTTACTTTAACTGATGCTCTCAAACACTTTATTAAGAGACAAGAAATTCAAGTAATTAACTCTTGATGAGTTCAGCACAGCTGTTAACTGAAAGCCTGAATTCCAGGTGACTCTACCTCATAAAACTGACTGAGAAAAGTAGAGTTTTATACCATTAAAAAGTGAGTTAGGACTTTTGTCTCCGTGTGATTTTAGCATAAAACTGTTTGCCATATATAATAATAGTGCTGTTATAAACTGAAGCATATTTACCTTATACCAGATGATTTTACGGTACTGAACCCCGGACTCCAGCTGAACTTTACAGGGGATTTTTAAACTGTTACTGAGATCAGCAGCAGCCAATAGCAGCATTAGGATAAACACTGTGGGGAGAGAAATGAAAACATAATGTAGAATATAGCCTGAGGATCTGATGTTTGAGTGAGGGTATTTCTGTAAGGAAGCTTTCTGAAACTTAAATATTTTAAACGTATTGTTTATATGTTTCCTTAACATATGGTATTAATCAGTACAACACAACACTAACACTAATATTTGGTCTTACATGTACTTACATTTTGGTACAAATAAAGATATATAACCAGAAACAAGAGTAACATTTGTAGACTGTCCGCCAATCAGTTTTTGAGCCTAAGCTCAAGCGTACTTGGGCTCTGCAGCAGGATAATGACCCAAAGCACACCAGCAGAAGGTTTTAGAGTGGTCTAGTCAAATCTGAATTAAAACATAGTGGTTAATAATAATAACCATCATTTTTGAATATGGTGAACGATGTTATACCCTGAAATATGGTGAAATATGGTGCCATATCACCCACCCCTACTTATCAAATCAGGGTTGTACTTTTTTACTGTTTTTAGCAAAAGAAAAATTCACACTGTTCTCATTTCCCATTCTGTATGTACTAGAAACAGATTATATCTGTGCATTATCATTCATTTTACTTTAATCCTGGATATATGGAGATATTTTGAGTGCATTATTAGTATTATTAGTACCATGACATTCTGGATCATCGACTTCTGTTACAAATCTGATAAAATTCTTGTATTTTTTAATATCTCAGTTAGAGGTGTGCCATATCATATCGTATGCAATAATAAAGTTAATTTTTTTTTATTTTGTCGCAGTAGTGTATTCTTGAAATATATATATTTTTTATTCAGTATTTTTGGTCATATCGCCAAAAGTATCATTATGATGAAAATACCATGAAATCTTTCTCTTTCTCTCCCTCTCTCTCTCTCTATATATAAATATATATAAATATATATATATATTGTGGCATGAGGAGGCGGGGGAGTTGTGGGTCCGCCCCACGCCAGAGCGCAAAGCCATGCCTGTCTCAGCTGGCCCGCATGAGGGCTGATTGAGCCGCCAGTTGAGACAGGCATATATACTCAGCCTCCGTCATCATTTGGGAGGACTTTGACTGGGGAGCTGAGGGCTGAGGCTGCACGGACGCTAAAACAAAAGAAACTAAAGAAACTACTGAACTATAGAGCCCCACTGGGCTAGCATTATGTTTTGAGTTGTTTTTGGGTGTGGTGGAGGGCATTTAAAATAAAGGTACGTTTGAGTTCATTTACTCCCCGTGTCTGTGTTCTCTGTGAGCTTCCTCCTTCCGGGTCACAGTGGTCACGCCCCTAACCCCTACTGACTTTAGTTTTATTTTCATTTTGCTGCATTAGTGTATACTTGAATTTTTTTAGTACTTCTTGAAATTTTAGCATCGTATCACATACCATTAAAAATATCATGATGTTATTTTAGGGCCCTATCGCCCACCCCTAGTTTAAATACTTTTTTTTCACTTAATAAATGAAATCATCATTTAAAAACTGCTTTTTATATTTAATCAGGTTATTTTCATCTTGTATTAACATTTGTTTGTTAATTTGAAAAATTTAAGTATGAAAAAGAAGCAAAAACTAAAAAAATCTGTAGGAAGGAAATACTTTTTTACAACACTGTAAAACACATACAAGACAAGTTCACTATAAAGTTTGTTAAATTACATGGTAAATGTTAAAAAGTAGAAGATACTCAACTGTTACTCTTTTTTTTTTTTCATTTGTACCTACAATGTAATTTAATGTAATTTTATTTAATTTCCTGGTAATTATTCTCGGTGTATTGTTTTATACAGGGAAGTTACATCAGGCTTTAAAGGAAATCACTATAAAACTCTATATTATAAAGTGTTACTAATTAATTACAGTGAATAATAGTGAATATAAAGATTGTACACAGTGATTTAAAGCACACAGCTTATTTTCACACGTGACACTGGATTACTTACTGATAAAAGCTCGCATGTTGGCTGATTTCTGATTTCAGGGTCCAGCGTTTATAACAGATCATTGCCAGGAAGTGTGGAAACCGAAACTAGACTGTGTGTGTGTGTGTGTATGTGTCATCTTGTGGCTGGGTTTTAGAAGCACCTGATTGGCTGTTGGCGGTTTCGACTCCAACACAAAAGTCACAAGATACAAAATACAAATTCAAGCCAATAAGAGACAGTGTGGGCGTGGCTTCAGCCAGTTAAAGACTATAAAAAAGAGGAGTCTAGACTGACTGTCTGACTGACACGTTGGCAATGCGAATGTTGCTTATCTCTACTTTACTGTAGTAATTATTTTACATTTTCACACAATTATCTGAACTTTCTACTCCTTACATTTTAATAAAAACAGCTCGTTACTCCTTGTTATTTCATTCATTGGATGAGAAGTATAAACATATACCATAGCAACACCCTACTGGTGTATACTAAGCTTCTTTAATATATTTACATTGTTCTGTATTTAAAATACATTAATTTTTAATAAGCATATATGCAGCTGAAACAGTAGGGAACAGCCTAGTGCAAAATCCTAAATTATATTATCAACATTAACATTTTTTATGTTTTAACATTATAGTCATTGTAGCTTTTAGAGAGCACTATAGGACTCTGTGGGCGTGGCCTAATCTTTAGTTCTTAATGGCTTTGGCTTTAATTTTTCCCTTTACATTACTTTTACACTTTTATACTTTAATACATGAGTAGTTTTAAAACCAGTACACTTTTACTTTTTCAATAGTTTCATATCTTTAGTCAAATGTTTTCCCATTTCTTCAGATCCTTTTATTTTACAAATGCTAATGTTTTGACAGATTATGAGCAATAAATAATAAAGCAATGCATCGTGTTTGTGATTTTTCTATGCAAAAAAATTAAAATAAAAACTGTTACAACGCTTTGCATCTTTTTTTTTTTTTTTAAAGAAGCATTAAACCCCCTGATTTTAGCTGACTCCACCCTTATCTCAAATTTGAAAAATGCTAATAAAAAATGTGTGGAGTCGTTTGGGAGGGGCACTGGGTGATGTATGGGTAGAAATGACCAAAATATATATATATATTTTTTTTTTTTTTTTTTTACAGGTTAGGAAAGATTTTATAAGAATTTTAAGTAGTATGATTTTTTTTATTCAAAGTAACAAATGCCAAGCTATTAATGAAAAATTATTGTTTAGGGTTTAGGGTAATGTTGTCATTGGTTACCTGGCAACAAACTGTCATGCCTGACTGTAAACAGGCAGAGAGAAAATAAGAGACACTGCTGGGATGTAGAACGAAGCAGTAAAATTTATTGAAATAAACAACAAAATAAACAATATAAAAGAGGACTAGAGCAACACACTAAAGTCGGGCAAAACTGAAAACAAATATAAACACTGACAAAGTAAACGGGACTGGGCCAAAAGAAACAGGGACTAAGGAATAAGTGGAACGGCCAAAACAATAAAACCAGGAAGTAGTAAGGGGAATGGGGAAAAACAAAGGGAGCACTAGACTACAAAATAGCAAACAGAAAACTACTAAGCAGAGCTTAGGAAAATGGCTAGACTAAGAAAGTAAACAGGGCAAACAAACAAAACAAGAAATAAAACAGGGATACTTAGGCCGGGAGGAGTCCAAGGAAAAAACAGGAACTAGGGAAGACAGGCTTGGGAGATAGAACGCTTTGTAGAGTAGCAAACAGGCCGGAACCACAAGGAAACACAGACCATGAGAGCGACCAATACTCGGCAACAGCAGAGAGGAGCAGCGTGCTTATAAGCAACTCTGCCCAGGTGAAGCTGATCTCTAATCAGGGCTGGATGACTGCATGAGCGTGCCCTGATTAGAGGAAGTCCATATATGGGCATGGAGTGCCTCTCAGAGTGTGTGTGTGTGTGTATGTGTGTATGTGTGTGTGTGTGTGTGTGTGTGTGTGTGTGTGCTCTAATTAGGGGAAGTCCTTATTTGGGCATAGGGTGCTTGGCTTGGCTGGACGGGCCTGACACAAACACAGTTCTAAGATCAGAGATCAGATTTTTATCTCTCATTTAGAAACATTTGAGGATAAAGCGTTCTGATCTCAGATCAGCTGCTTTTGCTTTTTTTTGGATGAAACCTTCAAAAACTGATAGAATGAAACCTGTTTGAGACAGTCACGTTGTTTTTTTTTCGTGTGATTCAAATGAATCGATTTCTTATGAATCTGAGATTCGACTCTGAACCGCTAGAGGGAGCCCGCGAAGGAGTTCAAAATGAATAGGAGTGAATTGAATGGAGCTAAACAGCAAAAAAAAAAACTCCAATTAAATATAGTAACCAATCTATTAACTAGGAAATTATTTATTTTTTATGTTATATTAAATTATATATAGGCACAAAATAATGTAAAACAACAAAAAAAAAGAGTTTCTTTCTTTATTTTATTTATTTCGTATTTTTATTTTCTGTTTTGCCTTTCTACTTACTTATGTTGCAACCAGTAAGCAACACCTTAGCAACCGCCTGAAATACCCTAGCAACTGCTTAGCATCAACTTAACCACCGTAACCCCTTTAGATATGATATTAGCAACTGTCTAGTAACCAGTTAGCAACACCTTAGCAACATATAACATTTCATTCTCAATTAATTCATTGAATTATTCCTTATATCTTAATTGTTTGTTTGTTTTACTAACGATTTTGTTTAACGCAGTTAATTTTTAAGCTCTTTATTTTATTTTAGCCTTTAGATAAAAAGAAATCCTTCTTTTAATTATTTCAGTACTTTTAAAGGCAGGGTCCAAATGAAACGTTTGCTGCATCTCTAGCAGATAGAATAGTGATTTTTGTTAGTGAACAAAAATTCATGAATTCACATTTTGAAGTGTTTGCTGTTTTTTGTGAGAGAGATTAGTATGGAGTAATACTATAAATAAACACTAGATGGAGGTGTGTATCTGTTTTTATGGACTGCTTAAGAGCGTAATATCAAAGGTGAAGAATAAATTATATAAATAATCATCAATCTAATGGTAAATGGATTAATAGTTTAAATGAATATAAGTGTATTGTGTTTTATATAAGCAGATATATTGGATTAAACACAGATAGCCAAGTCATTCTGATGAGATGCTGTAGTTTACAGAATTGGCAAAAGACCCAAATTCAGTTAAATAAATTGTATTAATGCATCATTAATTATTGTGCGTTTAGAGGTAAAAAAAAAAAAAAACAACAAAAATGAATCAGTATCAGTATAACATGTATTTATGTGTATTTATACTGATAAATACACATTTCAAGCTTAATGATTAAATGTTATTCATACACTGTGTAACTTTACATTTATCAACATTTACTCTAAATGTTCATATTATTACACATATAGAGGAACATTAACCTCCACTTTAAACAACTTTTATTTTGCCTTTTTAAAAAACAAAAACTTTATTAAGGATTCTAACGTACATTACAAAATTACATCATACATTTCTATACATTTCTATTACAATCAACAAATTAAAGCATATATATCATTTATGACATTCATTTACATACATTAAACATGTATATCTAAATAGCCTGAGTACATAACATAAATAAAACATTTTTTATATTTTTTATATTTTCTTTAAGTGACAAAACATGTATCTCCAACACAGCAACTTTTATAGGAGAGAAATAAACCATTCTTAACCTTAAATGGATGTCATTTTTTTTGTTTTTTAGTGGTCAACAACAACATGCAATATACATTATTGTTACTAGGGGTGTGTCATATTGTATTGTGTCGTTATACAGCTATACTGTATTTAGTATTTTTTTTTGTAGTTCTGTGGTTTAAGGTTCAAGCGCTAAAAAGTAGAAGTAAACACTGTTTTCAAAGGTATTTGGATTTGATTTATGAACATTTTGCACCTAGTTTTCCATAATTTGAAGTTTACAATATAAGATAAGAGATAAGATAAGATAATCCTTTATTAATCCCGCAATGGGGAAATTTACAATGTTACAGCAGTACAGAGGAAAGGACAGAGAAACAGGCCAGGAAAAAAAGATATATAAAAACAAATAATGATAAATCTATATATACAAAAACAATTACAGGAAATATATAAAAGCTACTTTAAAAAAATTATATATAGTAAAGGAAATATATATATATATATACATCTAGTGCATAGAGATATAATTATGGTAGGGTGTGACCAGTATTATTGCACAAAGAGTAGCAGTAAATAAATATCAAATAAATAGTAGATAAAAAGGTGAGAGAAATATTGCACGTTAAACATATTGCACAGATGGTGAAGGTAGATAAGGTGACATGTAGTGAGGTAGATATTGCACACGGTAAGCATTACAGCTATACTGAGTAGTATGTAAGTTTGTATGAAGTACTGAGATAAAAAACTAGTGTTTAGTTTGAGTGTGGTGTGTTGTAAAGTCTGATGGCGTGTGAAAGTGTTTACCAATAAAGTTATTTTTTTCTAATCTAAAATGTCTTTAAACATACATACCACACATTAAGGATTTACAGTTAACAGTGTGGTTTTGTTTTTGTCCACAGGGCTGCCTGCTTAATTAATTAATTTATTAAATAAAAGTATCATATTTAATGATTAATATTAAAGGTATATTTATATCTTAAATGTTTAAATATGTATTTAAATCATTTCCACATTTAAAAATGTACTAATTGTGTTATTTTCTTTAAAAATATTTACATTTTATTAAATAAAAGTATAATATTTTATTATTATTAAAGGTCTATTTATATCTTAAAAGTTTGAATATGTATTTAAATCATTTCCACACTTAAAAATTATTAATTTTATTATTTTCTTTAAAAGCTAATAAGGAAATGAGATTATCCCATAAGTTAATCATCTCAGGTGAGAGTTCACACTTACAGGTAGTGTGATCTGGTCTGAACTGAATTATTATGATGTGTATTTTAGTGTGTTTTAGAGTGTTTAGTGTGTTTAACTGAAGCAATAGAGCGATGTGTGTATATTTCTATATTAGTATAGACGTCTCCAAACACCTGCGAGATGCAGGAGTGACCTTTCCTCCACTCTTCTATCACTCTTTCCCCTTTATTCTGTCTATCTTTACCTCTTCACTGCTATCTCCCCCCCCCCCCTCTCTCTGAAGTGCCCGGTTTCCTCTGAGGCCCATTTGTAAAGTCGTAAACCTGCACTTCCTCTGCAGTAAATCACCACACTAACCCAGCTCTCATCCCTCCATCCCTTCTTCTCTTCTCTTTTCTTTCCATATCATCTTCTATTCTCTTCTCTTTCCATATCATCTTCTCTTCTCTTTACTTATCTTCTCTTCTCTTTCCTTATCCTCTTCTTTTCTCTTCTCTTCTCTTCTCTGCTCTTCATCTTTTCTCATCTCAACTGTTCCATCATCTATTCTCATCCGTTCTCATGCCTTAATCTCTTCTCTTCTCTTTCCTTATCATCTTCTCTTCTCTTTACTTATCTTCTCTTCTCTTCTCTTTCCTTATCCTCTTCTTTTCTCTTATCTTCTCTTCTCTTTACTTCTCTTCTCTTCTCTTTCCTTATCCTCTTCTTTTCTCTTCTCTTCTCTTCTCTTTACTTCTCTTCTCTTCTCTTTCCTTATCCTCTTCTTTTCTCTTCTCTTCTCTTCTCTTCTCTTTACTTCTCTTCTCTTCTCTTTCCTTATCCTCTTCTTTTCTCTTCTCTTCTCTTTACTTCTCTTCTCTTCTCTTTCCTTATCCTCTTCTTTTCTCTTCTCTTCTCTTCTCTGCTCTTCATCTTTTCTCATCTCAACTGTTCCATCATCTATTCTCATCCGTTCTCATGCCTTAATCTCTTCTCTTCTCTTTCCTTATCATCTTCTCTTCTCTTCTCTTCTCTCTTATTTTATCTTATCTCATCTTCTACTCCCTTCTTTTCTGTTCTATTCTCTTCTCTCTTCCTCTCTTTTAATCTCTTCTCTCATCTTATTTTCTCTTTTCTCATCTTCTTTTTCTTCATTTTTCTCATTTTCTCTTCTCATCTCTTCTTCTTCATCTTCTATTGTCTTCTCTAAGCTTCTTTTCTTTTATCTTCTCATATCATCCTTCATCTCTTCTTTTCCCCTCTCATCTTCTCTTGCTCATCTCTCTCTCGCCTCTTCTCCTTTCTACTCTTCTCTATTCTCTTCCATTATCGTCATCTCGTCTCTTCTCTTTATCACTCGTCTCTTCATCTCTTCTCTCTTCATCTCTTATCTTCTTTTCCCTTGTCTTCTGTTCTTTACTCTTCCGTTCCATTCTCCTCCATTCAGTAGATGGTGGAGTGGGAGGATTCTGGTGTTTCAGGGAGCTTCTGTGTCTATGTTACCTTCTGGCTCTCTCCCTTTAGTTAAGCTGTTTTATATTCAGATCTGCTGCAGTCATTAGATAGATAATCACACTCTGATAATTTGATTATAATATCTATTTTTCATGAATCCAATCAAAATTAATTCTAAATTACCACTACTACTGCTACCTACCTCGGACTGGTTTCTCCCCCTCCACTACTCACTATTTTAAAGCTTACATCCCAGTTTTATATGTTGATCTGCTACCAGATTTGTGTAAACCTGATGGATTTGAATCTACTCTCTTTTTTTTTTTTATCAAGTATTGATTTATTCTCTTCTCTTCTCTTCTAAAACCAACATTACATTTGGCTAAAATCCCAGGATTCTCTGGTTTCTTGTATACAACATGCACTGAGAAATTTTAGTTAGAGAGTTGGACCTTGTAACAAGACAATGACCCAAACCTAAAGCTTTCTTTATCAAATGCAATAATCAGATTTTTATACATTAGTCTACTATAAGAAAATAATGTCTACAGTAATAATATAAGATAACTGCAGTGATCTGTTAAAGTTTTGAGTCCTGATTCTTCTCCTCTGTTTCTTCAGGAGGAGAAATTCCCGCTGGTGTATTTAGCCTACTGTAAGTCATTTTCACTTCCATCCTGTTGTTCTTCTTTTCGGGGATCCCCTGTTCCCCCTCTCCGTCCGCTGGGGGGGGGGGTGGATGTTCAGCGCGTGTCACTCTTGTTGACAGAGCGGTGGGGTTGGGGGTTATTAATAGCAGGCTGAGCGAATGGAAAGAGGAAGAGAGAGAGAAGCATGATCACACCATCTGGATAAAACAATACCTGCACGGCTTCAGGATGGAGCTACACAATGGAGGAGAGGGGGATGATCAGAGCGGAGGAGAAGGAGGAGGAAGGGGGAGAGGAAGATACAGAGAGAGAAGATGTGTTCGCTGTCAATCAACAAATGTTTATAAAATATATTTACTCACCATCACAGGAAAACTGTGACTTATCGTTTTTCCAACTCTCCAAGCTCTTTCATCAGGTATCAGAGGAAAAGCTCATCTGGAGAAACATCAGTTCTGCAGAACAATACATACTCTGATTTTTGCTATTTATAGGTTTATGTTTGAGTAAAATGAACATTGTTGTTTTATTCTATAAACTACAGACAACATTTCTCCCAAATTCCAAATAAAAATATTGTCATTTAGAGCATTTATTTACAGAAAATGAGAAATGGCTGAAACAACAAAAAAGATGCAGAGCTTTCAGACCTCAAATAATGCAAAGAAAACAACAAGTTCATATTCATAAAGTTTTAGAAGTTCAGAAATCAACATTTGGTGGAAAAACCCTTGTTTTTAATCACAGTTTTAATTTCATGCATCTTGGCATCATGTTCTCCTCCACCAGTCTTACACACTGCTTTTGGATAACTTTATGCTGCTTTACTCCTGGTGCAAAAATTCAAGCAGTTCAGTTTGGTGGTTTGATGGTTTGTGATCATCCATCTTCCTCTTGATTATATTCCAGAGGTTTTTAATTTGATAAAATCAAAGAAACTCATCATTTTTAAGAGCTCTCTTATTTTTTCCAGAGCTTTATATTAATATACAGTACAAGTTTAAAAATTTAAAGTGTTCAACCAGAATATGTTTTATAGTTTACATTGTTCAAATCTCTGCTGGATTTTCTCAGTCAGCTTTATGAGGTAGAGTCTCCTGGAATTCAGGCTTTCAGTTAACAGCTGTGCTGAACTCATCAAGAGTTAATTACTTGAATTTCTTGTCTCTTAATAAAGTGTTTGAGAGCATCAGTTAAAGTAAAGTAGTGAAGAGGTAGAGTTACAGGTATACAGTGAATAGTGAGTATTTGAGTAATGTTCGAATCCAGATTATGAGAAGCAACAACTACTCAACTAAATAAAGGAAAAGTAAATTCAAGAAATTCGAAAGTGTCCTCAAATGCAGTCACCGCAAAGACCATTAAAAACATTATGATGATAAAACTGGCTCTTTTCAGGACTGACCCAGGAAAGGAAGAGCAAGAGTTTCCTCTGTTGTACAGGATAAGTTCATCAGAGTTTCCACTTTAGAAACTGCAAGTTAACAGCTCCCCACATATGGCTACGGGTTCTGATCAGTCTTTAGTAGAGAATGTGTGGAAAATTTTACATACAGTAAGGCGCGTTTGCAGGATAAATGGGACTAAATAACACCTGAAACACTTTATTACCTGGTATCTTCAGTGCCTAAATGTATTTTAATTGTTGAATGTGAGGAGGAATGGCAGCATTATAAAGCGATAAATGCTTTATTTGTATGTGTTTTGGGTCTAAAATGCAGGAATGGATGTTTATTAATAAATGCAATGACGTTATGCAGATAAAACATGAAATATTTGTGGGTTTATACTGTCTGTAATCAAATAAAATCCAAAATGAATGGAACAAACCCTGTGTTTATCCCTGGTAAAACTCTGTTAATAGTCTCTAATAGTAATTCTGTATGTATTTCAGGCTGGACTCTGCTGTGTTTGTCTCTGTGCTCAAACCACATCCATTCATTTCACACCATCCACACACACACACACACTCACACACACACACACACTGGGACAGTGCCTGTTACTCATAAACAGGCCGTAAATGTGTGTGTGTGTGTGTGAGTGTGTGTGTGTGTGTGTGTGTGAAATTTAAGTTTTCAGCTGCAGAGTTTGTGTGAGTATAAAGTATAAACCTTTTTTTTGTTTTTAGAATGTTACACTTTACATTCTTAGAACGTTCAATCAAGTTTTCTTCATGTTCTAAGAATGTTTTTATTTAATGTTTTGAAACATTCTGGCAACATCGCTGCAACATCAATGTTTTAATTTTTAGCTGTGGGAATGTTACTTTTACAGTTTCCATATGTAAAAGTGTTAGTATGTGTCTAGCTGTGTTTGTCTGATGTGAGAAACATTCAGATAATGTTGTAATACAAAATCCTGAAACATTATTTCTTTCATTTTATAGGTTAACCTTCCTGGTACCTTTTCAAGATGTTGTTAAAGGTACTTACACTCTAAAAAACAGAGGTACGAAAGGAGTCAATTTTGGAACTCAAAGGTACACTCTTCATAATTGTACCCTCAAAGGTACAGTATTGGTCTTTACAGGGTCAGATTTGTTCCCTCTGAAGTACAAAGTCATTTCTAACAGCAATAAGTACAGATTTATACCATTTAACCTGCAGCCAAAGGGTACATTCAGTATTCTGCATCACTGTACTAATAAACTATATATATTTTTTATTTGCACATTTTTTTATCTGAAAGCCAGACAATTTTGCATCATCAAGTTCTCGACACATATTTAGTTGATGATAATGTTTATAATCTTTATAATCTTTACTGGCACAAAAACATGGGTACAAAAAAGGACTTTCACTGAAAGGTACTTTTTTGTACCTCAGTATAAGATACAGCCCCAGCGACAAGCTTTATACCCTTTTAGGTACAAATCTGTACTTACTTTTCGAAGTGTGTATAACGTTTACTGTTAGCTGGGAAATGTGTGTGTATGTGAATATTTATGCATTAAGGTTAAAATTTTCAGCTTTCAGAGTTTGTATTTTTCTTGATGTTAATTTTTATGATTTTAAACGTTCTGTTAACGTCGCTGCAACATCAGTTGTGTCAATGTTTTAAATTTTAGTTAGTGGGAATGCTACTTTTAATGTTAGCTGGGAAATAGGTGTGTGGTCATGTAAGAGTAGCAGGAAGTGTGTGTGTGTGTGTGTATGTGTGAGTGTGAATATTTCTGTGTAAAGGTAAGTTTTCAGCTGCAGAATTTGGGTGAGTGTAAAATAGGTGTGTGGCCGTGTGAGAGTAGCAGGAAGTGTGTGTGTGTGTGTGTGTGTGTGTGTGTGTGTGTGTGTGTGTGTGTGTGCATGCACATTCTGGTGTGGGTCCCTGAGGTTGTTAGTAGGCTCAGCTGTACCTGTGTGTGTGTGTGTGTGTGTGTGTGTGTGTGTGTGTGTGTGTGTGTGTGTGTGTGTGTCGGGGGTGTCTATGTTTCTGTCAGTGAGCTTGTTCAGAGTGCACTCTGTGGCCCTTGATTGAGGATATCCTCTAGATGATGAGTCCCTAAACACACACACACACACACACACACACACACACACACTCATTCAGAGGAACGCCCTGAACAGTTCCTTTAACACACACACACACACACACACACACACACACACACACACAGCCTCTGCACAGCTGGGAGACTTTCCCATGTGAAAACATAGTAACTAGAGTCAACACACACACACACACACACACACACACACACACTGCGCACACACACAATACATGTGATGTAACGCAGGAATAGCTGGTCCAGATTCATTCCACGTTTTAGTGAATATTAGCCTAATAAAAAAAGTGTGCGAATACTTCATAATTTTCTATATTTCTGCAAAAGTTTGTCCAAAAACCTCCTAAAAACCTCCTAAAAGTAGATAAAATATATCTGAAAACCAAATATATTTTATTTAAAGAACAGATATCTATCAAAGTCTGATCTTCACAAAAGAAGAAGCTTAGAAGAAGAGCGTTTGATGATCATCAGGCTGGAAAAAAATATAAAATCATTATAAAACTATCTCTACACAGTTTAAATTCCACCAATCCACAGTTAATACACAAATTGTGTAGAAATTAATAACATTCAGGACCCTCATTACCTAGCTCACAAGAGCCCACTAACAAAGATCACTACAAGAGCAATAATAATAGTGATAAGAGTCCATGAGCTCACAATTTGCAAAAGGTAACTTCTAAGCAACTGAAGGCCCCATTTCTCCAAATGGATAATGCTAATTTTCATGTGTCTGCAGTTTACAGTTTACTAAAGATCACATGGATAAACCTTAAGACTAATGGGACCATATTTAATCCAGAAAAAAGACTTTCTATGAACCCTGTATTCATAATGTATTATAAATGCATTAATAATACATAATATGACATGCGTAATACCTTATAATGACTGTAATAAGGCTGTATATTAACTCATAAGTACTTACAGCATAACTCAATAAAGTACATATAAACTACAAGTATAAGGGTTTATAAAGAAATGGCTTATAATGCCTTATAATATCTGTTCATAAGAACATTGTACAATGTAGTGTTGTAATGCACTATAACACATATTTGGTATATGTTGGTATAATGCATTATAATATGCAGCTATGATTTCTTAAATTAAGCTTTTATGTAAGTGCGTAACACATTATAAAGCCTTATATACAGTCATTACTGTCAAGACATTATAGTGAGGCATAATAAAATTTACTTCATGTTTAAAAAGCATATGGAAATTAACGTAATTTAAAGTCAGTAATGACTGTATATAAGGCTTTATAATGTGTTACGCACTTTTATAAAAGCTTAATATGTGTTATAGTGCATTGCAACACTACATTGTGTAATGTTCTTATGAACAGATATTATAAGGCATTACAAGCCCTTTATAAGCTCTTTATAAACCATTATACTTAGTATAGTTTTTTATGTGTTATGAATGTCGCTTTAAATACTTATGAGTTATTATACAAACATATTGCAGTCATTATATGGTATTATACATGTCATATAATGCATTATAAATGCATTTATAATACATTATGAATACTGGGGTGGTAGTATCAAGGTTTGGGTCTGATTTGCTGCATCTGGTTCAGGACAACTTATCATCACTGATGATGCAACAATGACTTCTTAAGGATATTTTGATGAAAATTGCAGGATCTGTGTGTGAGCTGAATCTCATAGAACATGGGTCATGCAACAAGACAATGACCCTAAGCACACAAGTAGTTCTATTCAAGAACAAAGTGTATAAACTTATCGTTTGGGCTGGACCTTATATTGAGGTACAATAGAGTACCTTTCAGTAAAGATTATAAACATTATAAACATTATCATCATTTACTGCATATGTGTCAAAACATGATGAACCAAAATTGTCTACCTTTCAAATGAAAAACGTGCAATTAAAATATGAATTTTGTACCTTTTGGATGGTTAAATAGTATAAATCTGTACTTCCTGCTTTAGGGAAAGACTTTGCTCTTCAGAGGGAACAACTGACCCTATAAATACCAATATTCAACCTTTAAGGGTACAATTATGAAAAGTCTACCTTTGAGTACTTCTATCGTACCATTTTTTAGTTTTTTTTGTGTGTATTGCTGCAATAGACATTGAAAACAAAAGTTCACATACCGTTTACAGATCTGTAATGTTGGATCATTTTCCTCGATAAATAAATGAGTAAGTCTAATATTTGTGTCTCATTTGTTTGATCTGGTTCTGTTGAAAGTTTAGGTCGAATTTAAGCAGAAATATTAAAAATACTTAAAGAATTACAAACATTCACACAGCTATACTCTTTAGGGAGAAAAAGTATGTGAACCCTTTGGGATTACTTGGAATTAATCATTAAATGTGTTCTGATCTTCATCTACGTCACAACAATAGACAAACACAGTCTGTTTAAACAAAAACCAGACAAAAAAAAAACAGACAAAAATATATATTTGCATGGATTTATTGAACACAACGTTAACATCCACAGAGAGGGTGGAAAAAGTACATGAACCCCTAGGCTTATGACTTTTCTAAGAGCTAATTGGAGGCAGGATGTGATGAGGTCGTAGAACCCATGTTCAAGAGTTGTTGACTTGCATGAAGCTGGAAAGGGTTAGAAAAGTATCTCTAAAAGCTTTGATGTTTATGTGTCCACGGTAAGACAGACGATCTACAAATGGAGAAAGTTCAGCACTGTTACTGTTGCTACTCTCCCTAGGCGTGGTAAAGTCCTGTAAAGGTGACTGCAAAAGCACAGCTCTAAATGATCAATGAGGTGAGGAAGAATCCTAGAGTGTCAGCTGAAGACTGAATACAGAAATCTCTGGCACATGCTAACATTTTTGTTGAGGAATCTACAATAAGGAAATTATTAAAGAAGAATGGAACTCATGGGAGGACTGTAAGTCTAATATTTGTGTCTTATATGTTTGATTTGCTTCTGATGAAATTTTAGGTCGAATTTTAAGCTTAAATACAGAAATTTCTAAAGGATTTACAAACTTTTACACAATATTCTATATGGTACTGTTGTTGTTGTTTGTATGTACTGTATGTGTGTGTGTGTTACTGCAGACCACTCCCAGTGACCTGGTTTGTGTGTATGTGTGTGTGTGTGTGTGTGTGTGTGTGTAGATGTACACTTTGAAGGAAGGCTCTCGCTGACTGTAGAAAGTTGATGATGATGATGAGGATGATGATGATGGCCGCTCGTCTTCCTCCCGCTGCGTGTCTCAATTGTTCGATTGTTTTGTTTCGGAAGCTTCGTCCGCACGATACTGTAAGTGACCCTTGACCCCGGGGATCGGACCGTGTGTGGTTAATGTGTGGGCGGGGCTCGTCTCCACGCCGACGGCTTTCTGAGCCGATCACATTGTCCCGCAATTCCCAACTCAGGGAATTCCTCTCCAGCATTCCCCACCCTCAACATACAGCCCAAAACAATGTGTGTGTGTGTGTGTGTATGTGTGTGTGTGTGTGTGAGAGAGAGCACAACTGCAGTAAAAGACTATCAGGGGTCCTTCCTTCAAATCAACCCCCCCTACTTCTCTCCACGTCTCAGAAGGGAAAAAAAGAAAAATGGATCCTGAAAAATCGGAAGCAGAATAACATCCAACCCCCAGACTATGGAGGAACACATAAGGAATTATGTAGTAACTTAAAAGTGTTAAACAAACCTAAATGGTGAGTGCCAGTTTCATCATCCTAACATTTTTAATGGTCTTTGCAGTGACCGCACTTTAGGATACTGTCAAAGTTCTTAAAATCCTTCTTTTTGAATTAATTGACCTTTATTTCATAAAGAAATAAATTCAGGACCCTTATTAACCTTTCCACCAACAAAGATCACTCCAAGAGCAATAATAATAGTGATAATAAATGAGCTCACAAACTGCCTAAAGTAACTTATAAGCAACTGAAGGCCCAATTTCTCCAATTGGCTAATGCTAATCAAATATTCACTATTCACTGTATACCTGTAACTCTACCTCTTCACTACTTTACTTTAACTGATGCTCTCAAACACTTTATTAAGAGACAAGAAATTCAAGTAATTAACTCTTGATGAGTTCAGCACAGCTGTTAACTGAAAGCCTGAATTCCAGGTGACTCTACCTCATAAAACTGACTGAGAAAATCCAGCAGAGATGTTCAAAACTGATCATCTAAACAAAAGGAGATACATAAAAACAATCTAAAATATAAAACATATTCTAAATAAGTCCATATGTTTTTCTTAATAGTTTGGATGAGTTTAGTATTAATCTACAATACGGAACATTTTAATATAATGAATAACAGTAAAATGAACAATACAACAAATGAGAGACCAGCAGAAGAGACATCATAGAACATTTTGTGACATCGCAGAAAATGTCATACACAACATTCCGTGACATCACAGAACATTTTCTGACATCACAGAACATGTCATACAGAACATACCATGACATCACAGAAGATTCTGTTATCCTGATGAGAGCCAGTTTCATCATCATAATGTTTTTGATGGTCGTTACTTAGTTGAGTAGTTGTTGCTTCTCATAATCTGGATTAGAACATTACTCAAATATTCACTATTCACTGTATACCTGTTACTCTACCTCTTCAATACTTTACTTTAACTGATGCTCTCAAACACTTTATTAAGAGACAAGAAATTTAAGTAATGTCTTGTAAAGTCTAGTAAAGTCTATGTTATTATCAGTACAGTGATGGTGGCGCTCGGAGCTGAAGCTAGTAGCATTGTAGGATGTAAGCAGTGGTTTTAAATAAGATTCTTCTGCACTTTTTTAAGTTATTAATGCCTCGTTTTAAATGTCAGGGCTCTCCAGATTCTAGTAAGGAGGTGTGTAGCTACTTTGAGCTGGATAACGGTGTAAAAAGTGATTTATCAGGGTAAATTATGTCCCGTGTCACCCAGTCTGAAGGGTATTTGGAGAAACTGTTCAAATTTCTGGATCTCTGAACGCTATGGGAGAACGGAGGTGTGCTATTTATCAAAGGTAAGAACTTTTTATCATGTTTTACTACAACAAAAGTACATTTTACACCAGAGTTCTCCTTTAAGGCAGTATGGAGAGGGAACATGTTCTGTAACTGGGATGAACAACAGTTTCCAGACACAGATCACGTTCAATCCCAGACTAACTAATGATCTTCTACAGGGAATCAACACACACTGATTCACTGAGTCACTGAGTTACTGATTCACTGACAAATGATTCAGTCTGAGAATCACCCATCAGTCTCCTAATGATAAACACCTCCATACACCTCTACACAATGCTATGATGAATTTAAAACAATAATAAAAGCTGAATGAATGTTTTGGTGTGGAGAATCAGCTCAACTAAAGAGCATTCTGTACGAATCAGAGCACGGGGAATAACACACCCCCCCACACACACACACACACACATGCATATTTCAGACGCCCATTGACTAGGGAGATGGCCGTTCAGTCAACCTGCTCGCCAAAGCCACTAATGACTTACAGACCTGCACTATACTCTACTGTACTCTCTCTCTCTCTCTCTCTCTCTCTCTCTCTCTCTCACACTTCCTTTTTTAGTACTTTTCTCTTTTTTTTGCATTTCCTCATATCACTCCTGCTGTTCTCTTATTCCTATTACTTTTCTCCAAAGGTGTAAAAGCAACTCAAGCTTTTTACTCTTTAAGTAAAACTATAAAATTACTGGTTTCAAAACTACTTAAAATAAAAAAAGTAAAAGTAACGTAAGGGGAAAATAGTCCTATAGTACCCCCTATGACTATTATAATGACTATAATGTTAAAATATTAAAATTTTAATGTTGATAATATAATTTGGGATGCACTAGGCTGTTTTTTAGTGTTTCAGCTGCATATATGCTTATTAAAAATTAATGTATAGAAGAATGTAAATATATTAAAGACGTTTAGTTGGACTGGAGTTTATCTGGAGTTCTCTTGAGTTTCTGCACGGATCATCTTCATACTAGACTACATACATCTGCTATGTTCTTGCTGGAGTGTGTGTGTGTGTGTGTGTGTGTTTGTGTGTGTGTGTGGGGGGGGGCGTGTGCAGGTGTGATGGATCACAGTATAAACCAATAGGGAGTCGGAATGGTATATGTTTATACTTCTCTACATCCAATCACAATCAGATTCACTCTATCTGGATGGAGAGATTTATCTGGATAGGGGTTTTATTGAACGATGAGAAGCTGGAATGAAAACCAGCTGAAATGAAATAGGAGTAACAAGGCTATTTTTATTAAAATGTAAGGAGTAGAAAGTTCAGATAACAATAATTACTCCAGTAAAGTAGATATAACCAACATTTCTACTTAAATAAGGTATTTGACACCTTTGTTTGACACTCTCAGAGGGAATTCTGGTGCTACAGAGGCACGTATGACAAATTTCCTGTCTTATCACAATAAAAGGACAGGAAGTAACCTACTGTAATGATATTTTAAAGACATCCCCAAACCCCCACTTCTGGTTACCATGGAGCGTTTAGTCCCAGCAAAACATTAAAGGTCTTTATCCATCGGTTTTTCATTCATTTTAAAATGTCTAGTTGTGTCTCTAGTATGAATGAATGACATGTGAGCTGTTTGGTTTTTGTAAAAAAAAAAAAAAAAAAAAAGGTGCTCTGTTGATCCAGTATAACCCTGCTTTAGTCTTGTGGAAGAGTGGTGCAGGGAGAAACAATAGGATTTCAGCTCTTGCTCATGAATATTTATGCATGCAAACATATCGCTTCTGATTGGCTAACAGGACTGTGAAGAAGAGAGACTAACAACGGTTAAAAATATTTGAAAATAAAGACATTTTTGCACTAATAACAGTCTTTGCAATGTCATATGTTACTTTACAACATGTGTAATAATGCCCTGCTAAGTGCAGTTCAGACACTGATCTAGTCTTAGAGTCTCTCAGAGTAAAACACCAAATTCACCGGAGATCCTATTTAAACCAACAGTTCCTCACACACACTGTTCTAAACATACACCTACCTATCTCAATTGCACTTGGCTGGTGGTGTTTTTCCTCCATAGACTAATTCTGACCATTTGTTTCTTAGCTCTGAATTACTGGGTAAAGCATATAAACACTGATGTGTTATTCACACAAATAACACAGGAATGAACTGCATGCTGTTCCTAGTGCTGTTAGTTTTCTCCTATCTGACGAGACGGCGTCGCCGCCCAGCTTCAGCTCTGCCAGTGGGCAGTCCTGAGCCGAGGTGGGCGGGGCCATGAATACTAATTCACGGGTTGATGTAGACACGGTGCTTTTCCTGATCGACTGTTTTTTTCTGAATATTTTCTTTTACTAGTTACTGCAGACAATGAGGAAGAGTTTCATCATGTGCAGCATCATAAACAACTCAGAGAGACCTACTGTATTTCACACACAACAAGAAAAAGAGGATTTTATCTGGACCTTTAAACAGTTTTCCCAATAAATGTTCAGTCTTATTATTTATTTAGATATTTTGGGCAGTGCATGTAGATGCACTTTTATTTAAAGGGTAAAACACACTTGTAGCTCCCCTGGCCATCAACCTGCCTGCTGAATTTGTTATTTAAAAAAAAGAAAGAAGTAAAAGCGGATGCTTGTCTTCCTTTTTTCCTCTTCTCGTTCAGCCCGGTTTGGCTTCTGGGAGCTATCCATCTGCCAGGTCCGCCGGATGATGTCAAGACTGGAGCTGACCCACAGCAAGGTGTGTGTGTGTGTGTGTGTGTGTAGTGCGAGGAGACGTCCGTGGTGGGGTCGGACATGCATGTTTTGCTTTCCTGTGTGTCTCAGACGTTTTCCTGCAGAACAGAAGCCTCAGGGAGCCATCTCAGATTGGATGCCTGGGCTAGCGGTACACACACACCCACGCACACACACACACACACACACACACACACACACACACACTTACCTACACACACCCACACACACAAGCGAGACAGCGAGAAGACCCTCGGTGTTCGTCTCCATTGAATAGTAATGGAGTTTCCATGCACACTTGAGCACCAGGGAGTCTTCCTCAGTTCTTCCTCAACCATTTACTGTAACGTCTGGTTAGAGTCCGACAGACGCAAAACAGGTCCAAACACTGTGTGTGTGTGTGTGTGTGTGTGTGTGTGTGTGTGTGTGTGGAAGGTGATGTGGGGATGTACCTGTTTTTTATACAAACCTGTCCTGACTTAGAGCTAATATACAGCTCTAAAAAAAATAAAACCACTTAAAAATGATGAGTTTCCTTGATTTTAACAAACTAAAAAACTTCTGGAATATAATCAAGAGGAAGATGGATGTAAAGCATAAAGTTGTCCAAAAGCAGTGTGTAAGACTGGTGGAAGAGAACATGCCAGCATGCATGAAAACTGTGCATCTTTTTTATTTCAGACATTTCTCATTTTCTGTAAATAAATGCTGTAAATGAGAATATTTTTGTTTGTAATTTGGGAGAAATGTTGTCTGTAGTTTATAGAATAAAACAACAATGTTCATTTTACTCAAACATAAACCTATAAATAGCAAAATCAGAGAAACTGATTCAAAACCTAAATCAGACTTTTTTTTTCACATGTTTATAGTATGTAGGCCCAACATCGATGGTTAGGATTTTATTAGATACTTTATTAACGTATTTTGAGCTTTTAGACTTTTTAAGATTTATAGGTTCTCTGATTCCTTCAAACCCTATACTAACACACATCCATTCGTAAGTTGTCAAAAGATCTCCAAAAAAAGGTAAAGAAGAAGCAGCTCAGGGGAAATGACCTCCTATTGACTTTTCACAACCGTTGTCCTGGAGTTCAAATGTCCTGTAGAAGAAAGTCATCACTGGTGTACTAAGTAACAGATGTTGATCAAGAACAGGTCAGTAAAGGAAAATATAGTACAAACCTCGATTGTATTACTGCTTAATAATATTACAGTTTCATTATCTTTGTTTATGGAAAGATTTTAATAGTTATAAAGGAGGAGAAAATAGGATCTGTTTGGTTATAAAAACTCCACCAGTAAAATAGTAAAATAGTAGAACTAAAATAGTTCCATTTCTGCTCTGTTTGTAGCTGCGCTGTTTGGTTTGTAAGCGCTGCATCGTTGCTAGGTTACCTGTATGTGGCGGAGTAATACATGGAGAGCTTCACACAGGGCATTACCGGCTGATAACGGTACTCATAGAACGCCTCTCAGCCAATCACATTGCAGGGTCAGAACTACAGTAACTGTGGTATAATCTGGATTAGAACATTACTTAAATATTTACTATTCACTGTATACCTGTAACTCTACCTCTTCACTACTTTACTTTAACTGATGCTCTCAAACACTTTATTAAGAGACAAGAAACTCAAGTAATGTCTTGTAAAGTCTAGTAAAGTCTATGTCGTTATCAGTACAGTGATACAGTACAGTACTCTGAAAAACTTAGCAAGAGGTGCTCATTTGAAAAATGTATGGTTTGGTTGGTACTGTAGCTGCTTACAAATATATATAAATGCATGTCCTTACAATTTGTAAGTGTGTGTGTGTGTGTGTTCAACCTGGCTGAACCCGTTTTCCTGTCCGAGCTCACACACACACACACTGTAGTTCTCCTCGGAGACGGGCGTAACTAGGCAACAGTTCGGTAGTTAATAAACAAATGGGAGTGTGTGAGAGCAGATAGTGCACTTCTAATAACATCACGGATACAATAAAATCAGTGAGGACATGGTGTGTTTTCACTGCGACTGTCAGAAACCGTGATTTAGCTTTTATTCAGAACAGACTGCTCTGTTTCTCGGGACATCATTCATAAAACTTTGGCCTCGCCATGTTACATATTTCTAAATGCAGCTATAAATCTGTAGTGAATCAGAGGAAGCAGGAGCCTCGCTCAAAAATATGAGGTTAAATTAGTGATCGCATCTGCAGGAGGAGCTGAACTCAGCTTTAATAAAACCGTTTCAGGCCAAGTTAAAGACGACTATAGGAAAAAATTAATGTTTTTATGTAAATAATCGTTGATTGGCCTTTTATTTCATGATTAATTCATTTTATTTCTTATGATTTTACTTATTATTATTATTATTATTATTTATTTTAGTTGCATCATTTACTTTTTTATAATTGTGGTTGTTTCATAATTGTCTTTATTTCTTAAATTGTGTTATATTATATTATATTATTCTATGTATTAATCACTTTGTTTTATTGCTCTACATTTTAGCCTGTCTGCAAATCCTTTTATTCTGAAATAGTTTTTTTTCTAATTAAATCTTACATTGTTTGCTTATTTTTTTATAATTTAAACTTTAATTACATAAACATAATTTTCAATCCCTTTAATTTTGTAAAAGCTCACCTGCATTGAAAATGAGGGTTACCCTCAATGTATTTACGAGTGGAAATAAAGGTTAATTGATTGATATATTTTTATTAATACAGAGTATTTGGTAGTGGGAACTATTGTCCCTGTCTCCTCTGTGCTTATCTGTTTATTTGTAGCTCCGCCCCCTTGTTACTTGATCCCAGGTGTTTCCTGTCAGTGTGTATTTATAGTCGTCCTTATTCCAGTGTTCCCTATCCATGATCCTACGTCCTACCATCAGTCAGGTTATACGTTTATTTGTTTCCATGTTATCCGTGTTTCTTTTTGTCTCAGTTTTTTGTTTTTTTGCTTGTTTATTTGTTGTTTAATAAATCACTTAAGAAGTGCGTCCGACCACCTGACAACAGTACTTATTCAAGACTTTACAAGGTAACCGCCCGTAATAATAAAAAAAATGGTTAAAGTGATAAACCCAAGATTTTAAGAATTTATATGCAGCAAACTGTTGAATTATATGTAAGATATAGTAAAGTAAAGGCATTTTGATCAGAGAAAAATTGTATTTATGTTAATATCCAGGTCTCCACAAGAAACACGGCAGTGATTGTCCACCACCTACACTGCACTGCACATGCAAGATGGCAGAGTGCAGAAAGAAACATTTATGTGAAACCGACCGTCTAAATACCACTGCATCAAAAAACTCCAATATTTTAAGCAGGTGAGCCACAATGCTAACAGTCAGGCTTTGCAGGGTTGGAGCTGAGGTGTTACCAGGAACAGAAGCCAGAAACTGCAGGATTGGAGTTGTTTTGTCCCTATGTTAAGAGCTAAAATGAACAGGATTGGAGCAGATTTGCTAAAATGCTAACAGACAGGTTTAGCAGGGTTGGACCAGGTTAGCCATGATGCCAAGAGCTGGGCTCAGCAGAGGAGGAGCTGAGATGCTACCAGAGACAGCAGCCAGGAATGTTTGGAGCCACAGTGTTGAGTTCACAGCTGGGCTCAGCAGTGTTTGAGAGGGTTAGCCACGATGCTAACAGACAGATTCTGCAGGGTTGGAGCCAAAATGCTAACAGACACAGCAGCTGGACTTGGCAAGGATGAAGGTGTTTAGCCTGTTATGCTAACAGCTGGACTTTAGCAGGATTTGAGTGATGTTGCATGGTGCCTGGTGTTCCTTTTAACATGAATAAACCTTATCTCGTACTGTAGATTCTTTATTTCAGGCTGTAATTTATTTTAATCAAAGTTAATTAGGATGAGCAGATGTTTTATTGAGTTTTATTTGAGCAGATAAAGAAACGATGGAGTTGTTCTTCACCAGCTGAGGTCATCTTGTTGATGAATGCATGGTGACGTCGTGTTTATTCTATAGAAAATCTGAAATTAAGGACACGGTAACTCCGGCCAATAAAATCTCATTAGTCTTCAACATCCTTTCATTACATCAAAGTCCCGCACTTAAGCCGATTCCGGCTCGCACGTCCTTCCTCTCATTCTGAAGCCTGTGGAATAAAACGCAGACAATGGACAAAGCGCCAAACACACATCACCTTCAATTGAGTTGAACTGAACTGACCCTTACGGCCAATCAGGAATCGCTGAAACCGTGCCATGAGTTCTGCAGGACATGTTTAATATGTAAGAGCAGAGAAAGTATTGGAACAGTGAGGCAAGTCCTTTTATTTCTGCTGTAGACGGAAAACACTTGGATTTAACGTTAAAACATGAATATTAGACAAAAAAATAGCATTTTAGCTTTTATTTCTTGATCTGATACACAATTCAGAGGATAGCACCTTCTGTCTAAAATCATCCATTTTTCTTATGATCAAAAGTATTGAAACATGTGACTGTCAGGTGTGTTTTGTTGCCGAGGTTTGGGGGGTGGGGGGGGTGTGTGCGTCCCACACAATATCAGGTGAATTCGTCCCTCCAAAAATTATACTGCAAAAAAATCAGAATTTTTTTTTGTTTGTTTTTAAAATAAACTTTTATTTTGAAAGCGTGCTGAAATCTGCACCCCCGCCAGGAAAAGCACCCCCTCTCAGGATAGGCTGCAAGTGACGTGGAGACGCCGAGAAGACGTGGGTGCGTGCTCTCTCGAGAGAGGGTGCTTTTCCTGACAGGGGTGCTGATTCTCAGCACAACACCAGTTTTACGCATCTTTATATAGAAATGAATCGCAACAATAACAATATACTACAGTAAAAACTCATTCTGGACAGTGTCTTGTTCTGTTAACAGACTAGGAGGGTTTGGGATATCTAACATTTATATTAACTGCTGCCAAAAGTCTGTATGAAACAAAAAAAAAATATTTTTTTTAAAATAAAAGAACATAATCATGAGAAGTGTGTTCAGTAGCTTAAATTAAAAATACAGGACAAAATGTGAGTATACAAGAGAATTGACATGCAAATACTAAATAATAATAATAATAATAATAATAATAATAATAATAATAATAATAATAATAATAATAATAATAATACCCAAATCTGTTGTTATATTATTTTAAATATTAGGTGATAACTGGTCAGTTTTTGTCACATGTGTTTTTGTCATATCTATATAATTTAGACATTGCATGCATAATTTTGTCTAATTACAGTAAGTGTAATGTGGAGTAACATGTTTAGGTTGTAAACTCACCTTTATTTGAATTTAACTAATAATAAACAGAAGTACAGAAAAAAAAAATATATATATATATATCCCCCAGGTCAAACCAGCTTTTTTGGACATATTAATTATTCAATCAATAAACAGCACTGAATATCTGAACGCTCAGTTTCAGATTTGGGTTTTATCTGTGCAGACTGTTTATGAGAGTCTATGGGTGAAACACAAGCAACTGTGAAGCTGAGAGAAGAAGGAAAATCAATCAGAGCCATTAGAGCTCAAAGCCAGCACAACAGTTTGGAATGTCTTGAAGAAGAAAGTCGTCACTGGTGTACTAAGTAACAGAAGTGGAACAGGTATACCAAGGAAAACCACAGCAGTTGATGACAAAAACATTGTGAACAAAACAACTGTTAGTGACATCAGCAACACTTTCCAGAGGGCGGGAGTGAAAATATCACAATCTACTCTTCACAGAAGATGTTATAAAGAAAAGTAAAGAGGCTTAACCAGAAGATGAAAACCTCTATTACTAAGGTAAACAGGAGGACCAGGCTGGATTTTAACAAGAAGACTAAAGAGACTAAAGCCTGTGCACTGATTCTAGTAATCTATCTGTTACTTACTTATGAGAAAAATGGGTGGGTTTAGACAAAAGGTGCTATTTTCTGAACTGTGTAAATACATGGAAATAAAAGCTGAAATGTCGACCATTTGTTTTATATTCATTTTTAATGTCAAACCCAAATGTTTTCTGTCTACAGCTAAAATAATGGGATTAATAGGGGACTCAATATTTATATCAGCTTATCCATCTTCCATCCATCACATGGACTACCCATCTGTGTGTGAGTAACTATAGGTTTAAATAGGATCTCCGGTGGATTTGGTGTTTTACTCTGAGAGACTCTAAGACTAGGTCAGTGGCTGAACTGCACTTAGCAGGGCATTATTACGCATACTGTAAAGTAAAATATGACATTGAAAAAAGACTGTTATTAGTGTAAAAATGTCTTTATTTTAAAATCGTCGCTGTCCAATGAAAAACACTTATCTTCAAAACAGCAACTTTACAAGAGAGAAAAAAACTTAGAATGGAAGTCAATGTAAAAAGAGGTTTTTCAGGTCATTTTGAAGAGTTTCTATTAGTCCTTTCTTTAAGAAATTTTGGCACAGTGTAAAGGACAGTTTGTCTGTTCAAATTATGTAGTAAACTAAAAATCGACAAAAATGAAGATGTGAATGAAGTGTTTTTAATAGGACAGCAGAGAAATGTTTCCAACTATTGTCCATCTCGCTGTGTTGCAGTGCTGTTAGCCAATCAGAGGCGATATGTTTGCATGTATGAATATTTATGAACAAGAGTCGAAATCCAATCATTCTTCCCCTCCCTCTCCACTCCTCCACTGGACTAAAGCAGTTTTATACCGGATCACCGGAGCACTTTTAGTTTTTTTACAAAAACCAAACAGCTCACATGTCATTTATTTATACTAGAGACACAACTAGACATTTTAAAATAAATAAAAAAATGATGGAATGAGATCTTTAAAGATTGGGAAGGTTATTCTAAAGCTTTTTAATTCTGGGAACTTTAGGAAGAATCATGGCGTGCAAAAAATAATAAAAGCTACTTCTTGTTTTGAACGGAAAGTGACAGTGCATAATGTGGTATAATAGTGACAAACACTGCAGGGAAATCCAGCCTGGCATTTTATACAGTAACTGTTATCCACACTGACCCTGTAACTCTACTGACGCAGAGAAAGCACTTTCAGTATCCTGTGACTCATAACACACTCATTCACCACAATACCCCAACAATATCACCACTGCCGAATACGCACACCAACAAATATTCCAGTATTTCAGTACATCACACAGCTGTACACTCTCAGTCCCACTGTCAGTACTACTACTTATCATTTAATGTTTTTTATTATTATTTCCTACATAATAAATGAATAGTGAAGTGATCTATCAGATTATGAAGGAACTCATAAGGAATCATGTAGTAACTTAAAAACAGTGTTAAACAAACCAAAATACTCTGTAAAGAAGCATTTAGTTGCTCTTACTATCTGGCTATCTGGTCCTGATGAGTGCCAGTTTCATCATCATTACACTTTTGATGTTCTTTATTTAGTTGAGTAGTTGTTGCTTCTCATAATCTGGATTCGAACATTACTCAAATATTCACTATTCACTGTATACCTGTAACTCTACCTCTTCACTACTTTACTTTAACTGATGCTCTCAAACACTTTATTAAGAGACAAGAAATTAAACTAATTAACTCTTGATGAGTTCAGCACAGCTGTTAACTGAAAGCCTGAATTCCAGGTGACTCTACCTCATAAAACTGACTGAGAAAATCCAGCAGAGATGTTCAAAACTTTTTGAAGAATGTAAAATATAAAACATATTCTGGTTTGTTTTTCTTAATAGTTTGGATAAATTTAGTAATAATTTACCATGAACAACATTTTGATAATGGTGGTAACTGTCGCATCCTGGTCCTGTCTCTTGTCAGATTTCATGTTTTTCCCCTCCTTTGTTTGTTGTCCGTGTCTCTCCATGTCTCCAGTGTTCCCACCTGTGTTCATTTGTAGCTCCGCCCACTCATTACCTGTCCCCAAGTGTTTCCTGTTTCCCGTTCCCTCCGTGTGTATTTAAAGCCCCTGTGTTTTCAGTATTAGGTTGTCTGGTCGTGTGCGTGCGCTACATCAGTCAGGTTACGGTTTCTTTGTTTTCTGTTTTAATAGTTTATTCTAGTTAATTCTAGTACTCCTGTCTGTTCTTGTATTTTGTTTTGAGTTTAGTTTTGGTTTATTGTTTGTTGTCTTGTAAATAAATGACCCTTCATTTACGTCCACCTTGCGTCCTTCCTGCTGCAATCCCTGAAAATAACTGATGGTGCCTGGCTAGAATTGTCCATGCACACAGACATTATTAGACATACAGACATATTAGTTTAGTTTTCATCTGGTCACAAAATTGTATTATAAAATGTGATGCAAAAAAATCAATAAAAACAAGCAAATAAAAAATAATCCTAAAAGTGAATATGAGTTCACTAGTCCCTGAAGTTTTGAATATGGGCTCAATCTATTTTTGATGGCACTATTTTTAAAAAGCCATCAAACCCTCTGGTTCACTGACCTTGTCATTCATCCAAAATCTTCCAGCCTCAGTCTGCTCTTATAGAACTCTTCCCCTTTAACTGCATAGAAAACTCACACACTATAAACCTACAATTAGTTTAAACTCAATACAATATACAATAAATTGAATCAGTTTTATGTAAAATTCAATACTTCCAAGCATTACTCAATTAATTTGTGGCCACTTAAACATCGACTACTTCTCTGTTCGCTCTTTTTGCACACTTTTATTGCACATTTGATGTGTCCCCCAGTTTCTGGCATTCACCGTCAGTGTGTAGTCATCCCCCCCAGGGTACTTTAGATTGGTGGTTACAATTTAAAAGCATGTTTAAAAGCTTTAAGTCCTCGTATTCCTTTGATCAAGAAAGTCTTTATTTTACAGAAATAATGATTGGTTGTATGTGCAAATAATGGATATATATGCCAAAAAAAATCTGTTACTGGAACTCACTCCTGTTACTTTTTATGTGTTGAGTAACAGGACTAAAAGTAACAGGAATACGCTTTTAGAATAGAATTAGCCAAAACATGAAAACTAGCTAAATGGTGGCTATGCTAATAGCATGAGGACACTGAGCACATTCTATAGATTTTCCCAAAATTTGTATTTTAAAAATAAACAAATAAGATGTAAGAATTAATGTAGGTAACAGGACTGAGTGTTGAGATTAAGCTCCTCAGTTACAGTTCCAATAAGATCAAATATACAGAAAAACTAATGAGGGAACTTCAAATTTTGCTCTTTCCATGATATTCAGAAGAATTAGCTGATGACATTGGCGTAGGAACCGGGGGGGATGGGTGGGACATGTCCCACCCAATATTAGAAACAGGTGGATTTGTCCCCCCCAAAAATGAAATAGTTTCGCTCAGCTCAGTCGTACTGTTAATGAAGAGACCGACCGCTAAGCGCTGGGAAACCAATCACGGTGCCGGTTCAGGGAGAAAGTCCCGCCTTTCAGGAGAAACAGCCAATCAGCTCGCTGGTCTTGCGAGAAGAGTTAGCGTGCTGGTGGAGGAGAAGCCCCTCCCCCTCGCTGTGAGATATAGAAGCGGTGTCCAGCATCAGCTGGTGTTGAAGTAAATCTGGATATACGGCGATTTTTCTAAGAGGTAACGGAGTTTACCATGTGGCCTGTGTTGAGATTATTTCTGATAGCTGGTTAAAAAGACTCTCCAAATCAAAACACACAGATTAAACCCACCGTGTGATAATAAACTGCAGCTGTGTTAGTCAGTTAGCTTAACTTTGGAATTAGCTAGACAGGGAGTCAAGGCTTAAAAAAAAACATATATGTTATGTTCAGCTTGCCCTGATATGCCTGATCAGCTAATCACTATTTCATTTTCAAATTGTGTTTATTAATTTAGGATTGCAGGACTTACTGTAAGCTATAGTAAACGAAAAAAAATAGTTAGCTAGAAGTCAGATGTAGTGGATAGTCAGAATTTAGTACAGTACTTTATGTTGGTAGTTTAAAGCAGTTTATTAACCCTGATCTCTGCCCTAAAATTGTGTGTTTTCTACCAGATCCAACTGATTAGCTAATAAACAGTCCTTTACTGAGTTTACCTGTTAACATCCTTTTCATTATGTATGTCAGCAGTGTATTAGACACATCATACCTCCACTTACTTTATTAAGTGACTTTAAAGCAGAGAAGGCAGTGGGGATATGCAGTAGAATGTGTAGGAACAGGGTTGAGAAACACTGCTCTAACCTGACTTCTGTTTATTTGTAGTTCACAGTAAGACTAAATCCTGAGTAAATAGAGGGATTCCAGGTGAATCCAAATGTTTTTTTCTTTAGTCTAATGTTTATATTAACTTCTGTCAAAAATCTCTATGAAACGTAAAGTTACATTCTTTTTTCAAAAAAGGACACCATCATAAGAAGTGCTTTCAGTAGAAACAATTAAAAGCGCAGATGATAACTGATCAGTTTTTGTCATATATGTATATAATTCAGACATTTCACGCATATTTGTTTAAATGTAATTTGGAGTAACATGGTGGTTGTAAAGTCACCTTTACTTGGATGTAACTAATAATAAACAGAGTACAGAAAAAAGGGATTATTTGTGATTAAAAGTAATTCCTTAAATGTTGTTCTAGGAAACTATATGGGCTTTGGTGCATTAGCAAAAGTGTCCCCCCCAATATCAAACCCGCTCCTACGCCCTTGGCTGATGATGTCACTTCCTGTTGTAGATGTGACTTAGATAGTTCTAGAATGTTCCAGATGTTCAGGGTAATGTGTTACGGTAACAGGACTGAGTTAAACTAAGGGACACAACTAAAATGTGTATTTTGACTTATATATTATGGATTTATTAAGAGAAATATATATTTTTAAAGCATACATGGGATTTGGAGTCACAACAATTTAAAATACATACATCTCTGAAGGATTTTAATAATTATGTTTCATGGTAAAGGTTATAGTTCTAAGTAGTTTTTATTAATGTTTTAACTACATATCTTACTTTTGCAATTAGGTCAATGTAGAAGACACTATGCTTACTAATAAAATGTATTTTAAAGTTGTTTTGTGTGTAAATTTATACATCTAATTTCCTGAGGACAAAAATTACACAGATTTGGCGCAATATGCAAAATCTGTTTTATTACTTGGCAATAAAATTCATAGTACAATACTTGTGCAAAGCAATTGATATAACAATTAAAATAAAATTTAAGTCTAATTAAATCAGGGTTTTTTTTCAGTTTTTTTATATAGCCTTTCAGTGCACTTTATCTCTCTCTCTCTCTTTCTGTAGGTGAAGGCACACACACACACATTTCTTCATCCCTCCATTTTTTACCCTCCTCCCTCCCTCCATCCCTCCCTCCTGCCGACCCGCTGGTGATTTATACAGCCCACAGACACACAGCTGTGTCAGGGTCCCCACACTGACCAAGGGGTACTATTTACCATGACTAATCCATCCCAGACTTCAAAAACCAGAGAGAGAGAGAGAGAGAGAGAGAGAGAGAGAGAGAAGAGAGAGAGAGAGAGAGAGAGAGAGAGAGAGAGAGAGAGAGAGAGAGAGAGAGAGAAAGAGAGAGGGGGTGGAATAAGAGTCAAAGCGTGAGATTTGCAAAAATACACCAGTCATTGACACTGGAGCTCTTGACCCCCCACTGCCTCAAATATACCCCAAAACAAGCTAAATGCAGTTTAAATTTGGTAAATTTTGGAAATGCACTTGGAATTTGGGAATAAAAATGAAGAATATCAGTGCAGAATATGAATATTATAAAGTCAGGGTGATTAAATGTAACGTTATCATGCAGCAGGAAGAGTCTCTCACACTGTCCACTGTTAAACGCCTTAGGGAATTTTCTCATATAACTCTTATTACAGTTTAATCTATCTCAATTTAGTTTTCATTTAATTCATTTTTATATGTGATTTATTCAGGCAGGTGTAAATACAGTAATCACACTCTACTTCAGATAGCTCTGACCAATAAGCTGTGTGTAGAATCAAGCCAAACTAAAGCAAACCAGACCAAACTAAACCAAATTAGGCCAAGTTAAAGTGAACAAGACCAGTTTAAACCAAATAAGACTAAGTTAAAGCAAACCAGACCAAACTGAAACCAAATTAGACCACGTTAAAGTGAACCAGACCAATTTAAACCAAATTAGGCAACATTAAAGCGAACCAGACCAATCTAAACTAAATAAGACAAAGCCAAACTAAACCAATCTAAACTAAACCAGATTAGACCAAGTTAAAGCAACCCAGATCAGTCTAAACCAAATTAGACCATGATAAAGTGAACCAGACCAAACTAAACCAAATTAGACCAAGTTAGGATGAACAAGACCCAAAATTAACCAAACCAACCTCAGACCAGACCAAATTAGACCTAGTTAAAGTGAACCAGACCAAACCAAACCAACCAAACTCAGACCAAACCAAACTAAATTTAACTAAACCATAATAAAAGCAACCCAAACTCAGACAAAACCAAACTAAATTCAGATCAGACCAAAGCAAACCAAACCAAACCAAACCAAATGTAACCAAACTAGTAAAGCAAACCAAACTCAGACCAAACCAGTTTAAACTAAACCAAATCAAACCAAAAAGAGCTAACAAAACCAAAATAGACCAAACTGAACAAAACCAACCAAAGTTTACCAACTCATTACCTGATTCCAACCAGAATTAGCAAAGTAATAGGTGTGAAAACACCATAAATGAACCAAACCCAGTGCTAAGAGTAGAATAGAGCCTGAAAGGAAACAGCTGTTAATGTGGTGAATTATGGGAGTTGGAGTGAGACCCCATAGTGAGGGCAAGACGGATGGGACGTCCCATTTCCGAAGTTGTGCAGGTATTTAACACCAGTGCAGTGGGTGGTAGTGATTGTGACTGGTGGCGTCTGGCTAGAAAAATGTCAAATATTAAAACTCACCAACTTAAAAATTCACTTTATGCTTTTAGTTTGACTCATTTCATTTCTATGAAGTGTGTATTATAAGTCCTGCTGACTGTTCCTAAGGATCAACTAAAAAATAAGTTCAAGTATCAATCACATGTTTTACATTCATCAAATTTATGTAGTGGACGAAACACTGTATTGTTTGCTAATTTAAGTTAATAACTGGGAATTTATGATTATTACATATCTGCCTTATTATCAATCATATAAGCAGCTTGTAGTAATGCAAATGTTACTTGCTGGACCCACCCAGCATATAGTCTTTATATACACTCAGCAACAGCCAAAAAAAAAAAAATATATATATATATATATATATAGCGACTTGCTCTTATAGCCTACAACACTGAGGCCAGGCAGTTATTAACTATTATATAATTTTATTATACTCTATATAGATCCCAGGAGGACAAAAAACAGCATCCTGTGGAGAATCAACTAAAATTTGTAGTTTATTTTCTTTAGTTAATCCAACTTTTAACAAGAAATTTTATAAAGTTAGTTTAATAAATTAAGTTAAACATAGTTATGTTTTTCTAAGCTTATTTAAAAATCACATTGAGAAGAACTATTTTAAGTCCTGTGTTTTACAGTGAACAGTCCCGCTGTATTATGCTGGAGCAGGGGGGCATTTTTAGAGCTGCCTGTCTTCGTGCCCCAATACACAGGAAGTCTAACTGTTCCTTTCCTGTTTTTCACCTTTGTACCCGCTACCACTCAGGAGATAAAAGTAGCGCCGGGTCTTCAGACTGAACCCACGCCGCTAAACACTCAGTTCCTGATCAGAACATCAGCATCAGTGCAGGAACGAGACGATTACAAAAATCCTGTAGATAAAATAATAGTATAAATATTTAATAACATATATAATATATATATATATTATAAACATCATGCACTGGATAATATCGTCTATTAATGCACATATCTCTAGGAAGATACTCGTTACTGTAATCAATATTGCATCAATATTACATTATCCCTCCAGCTTTTATAAATATCCACCATAATCTCAAACTGTTAATCAGAAACAATCAGTTCCCTATTCACTATCTAATGTATAATTATTAAAATCTTTAAATATTTTCTGTTTATTGGTCTGTATTCCTGTCTGTCCATATATTGGTCTGTTTTTCTTTGTTCGGAGTTATATTACCTACTGATACATACACACAAAAACACACGACACACATTATTAGTTGATTTAGTATTTTCCTCCTAAATTTCAAGGTATTTTTCTGTATTTTCAAAGTTATTGTTATTATTATTATTATTTGTTTTTTTTTGTAAAAAATATTTATTTGTCCTCTGAAGAGGGGGGATGGTGTTTGGACATAAAAAAAGAAAAATTATATATATATAAAATATATATATATATATATATATATCATTTTGGGTAAATATAGCTTGAGTAAAAATGGTTGTTTCAAACACAAGTAAAACACATTTAAAAAAAATACAAATAAAATGATTATCAAATATATATATATATATATATATATATATATATATATATATATATATATATATATATATATATATATATAGAAACAACACAAATTTATATGATCTAAATATTGCAAATGAGCAAAATGTGCAACATTAAAACATTTGTGAACAGCAAACAGTTGTAACATGTAAAATATCATATAGTTGCAAAGTAATATATTATGACTCTAATAAGTATTAGATTAGTATTTATTTGTATATATATATGTGTGTATATATATATATATATATATATATATATATATATATATATATATATATATATATATATATATATATATATGTACATATTTATAAGTGAATATACATAAGTGTATTAAAAGTATTTATTAAATAAATTATTTCCCATTTTGTGTGTGCAGCTTTATTATTTTGATGAAAAGTGGAATATTGACAACAGGAAAGTGTTCATCACTGTCATGCAAAAACCTTGTGTCTCACTTTTTTTTGATATAATGTAAATCTAACACCTGCAAACACTGCACAAAAACTTGCATAGCTTAAGGACTAATAGAAATACATTTTTCACATATTATTTTTAAAACGCAAATGCATTTAAAAGCTTTTAATTACGTTATGTTAAAAATAGGTTTTTAACATTTTTAATACTTTTAAATTGTATATCCTGTTACATTCTACCCATTCCTATATCTACCACTGTTATATTATTAATATTGTGTACATTTTGAATTTTTGCTTTAGCTCATATTTTATATAATCTTACATTTTATTCAATCTTATATCTTCCTAATCTTTTATTGTATTATTATCTTAGCATAATATATTACTGTATTGCATACATTGCAAATTTTAAGTACATAAGTCAGGAAACAATACAGATTAATAATATTTTATTAATCATATTTTCTTAGTTGATCAGTGGAAACTATATTCAGTGTTTATTAATAACAGTGAGAAATATAAGCTTATAATACAGTAGTAGATATCTTCACTTATCCTGGCATTGCATTGTGATGTAACTGACAGTTTTGTACATTATTTAGGTCCATACATATATATATATATATATATATATATATATATATATATATATATATATATATATATATATATATATTATATATATATTTGAATTATATATCATATATATTATCCATATAAATAACACAGTAACCTAACAACTAGCATGATTTTATCTATATTAATATATACATATATATCCCACAGATTGGGATCTGATCCTATAAAGGTGTTTAAGTTTGCATATTAATTTCTGCTTAAAACTGTAAATTAGATTTATGCTTTTAGAATATTTTATATTTAATATTTTTCATATTCCAATCTATAACCACTTTTATTTTTTGTGATCAACCTTTTATTAAATACTTTTATTTTAAAATGTAAAATTTGACTATACTATGGTACATAATAGTATATTTTTGGCACAATATATCGTCCAAAAAATAATCATAACAGGCCTAAATTTAGCATTAGACATTTTATGTAGTTATATAAATAGCATTATATATCTATTAACACTTTATTTAAAAGGCATTTAAATAGTGTGTTATTACACATTTGTAAGCATTGGATAATGTTTATAAAACGTTTATAAAACATGCGTAATTAATTAATATCAAGTTTCAAACTTCATCTATATGGTTTAAACTTTGTTATAATGCATGAACAAGTCTTAAAAATACATAACGTGCTGAATTTTGCTTAATAAAGGTGTTATTAATGAAATGTGTGTTACCAATTTAGTTTAAAGGCTTCAAAATCATTCATAGATCTGTTATCTATTATTTACTAATGAAGATCCTTTATACGGCCTTATAAACACTTTAATACAACATTATAAATGAAGCAAAGGTCCAACGCTTTAGTTTAAAAAGCATTAAATTCCTTCTTTAAGCTAGAAAAACACAGCATTTATAGTGTTAAAATGTAGATACATATGTTTAAATGATAATATAACATAATATAATATAATATAAATACAATGTTATGACATTACGGCGATTTATGTTGTTATGAGTACTGGCATAAGCTGCTCCTATATAAATAATATATAATAAACACTAATTATTAATGATTAAATGAAAAAATAAAGTGTCACCAAAAGTCTAACAAGGGCTAATAAGGCTATTAAACTATCAGAAGCAGAACTGATTATGTGATCTGTTCAGGTAAAATATAATAAAAACTATAATAAAAATAATCTGACAGGAAGTGAACTGGACAGATTAAAAGTCTTCCAGGCCAGCTGCTCTGGCTTCCCACAGTCACTCATATATAACAGCTGCAGCTAATTTCATATATATATAAATATATAAATATTAAATATTTTTTTAATGATTTTGAAGGTGTGAAAAAACTTTTGAATGGTACTGTATAGACATTATTCAATGGTTATAAATATGTTATAATAAGGCTATTAAAGAGCCAGAAGCAGAACCAATCAATCATGTTATTTTTCTGAAGCACTGTTCAGGTGAAATATAATAAAAACAGTAAATAATGTGACAGGAAGTGAACTGGACAGATTACAAGGTTATTATAAGGTTTACAGGCCAGTTGCCCTGGTTTCCCACAGTCACTCATCTAACAGCTGCGGCTCATTATATATATATATATATATATATATATATATATATATATATATATATATATATATATATATATATATATATTAAAAATACAAGTGAAAAAATATAGAAATTAAAAATAAAAAAACGGGGGTAAAACATCTGATAAAAATATACTTTATTTTATCACAGTGGGATACAAACCTCGTGATCACACACACTTTTGTACAAAAATTCATAAATTCTCTTTAGTAAAAAAAAAACTTTATGCACTGCATGTTTAAAAAGCAAAAACAAACAAACAAATAAACAAAAATGAAAAATCAACAGTCAGAGAGAATCCCCCTATAGAGGAGCAGTCCCATCACTCACGGTCTGTAAGTGTCAGTCTGTAATCAGTCTATTCTCTGCGCTCCTGCGCGCGCGCGCTCCCGCCCCTGCGCTCTCCCGCCTCGCGCGCGCATTCCCTGAGTTCGGCACGTTGCGGCTCGCGGGCGGCTACCGGCGGCTCACGCGCACTGAGGATAATCCGCGCATCCGGAGACAGTCTTTACCGTCCTTCACCTGCAACACACGGCATATATTAAATATATATCAATATATATATCATACACTATTGCACATAAAATTCTTAATTTTTATTTTTGAGCATATAAAAATATAATTAAATGAAGTAAATATTATAATATATCATAGTATCATCATTGAGAACATTTTATATATTGTTACGTATACTATTTTTATATGCTCAAAAAATAAATGTGCTGATTAAAATCATTAAGAACTTTTTTCTCAAATTGTTATTTTTGTTATTATTAAGGAATAGTGTTCCTCAAATATTATTAATAATCTCCAGGCTTCCTTAAATGCTAAGAGAGGATATATATTTATGCACAAGTCCTTCTTATAATACTGCATTTTTAGCTAATTTTTCCACCAAAAGTAGCAAGAAAACAATTTCGTTGTTTGATTTAGTGAAAAGTGAAAAGGCTCAGTTCAGTGTTCCAAAAACGCAATTCTCCTTCTTTAAAAAGGCTGAAATATATAGGCTTTTAATTATTTTTATGTGTGCAATGGTGGAAAAAAAAGTACAACATAATAAATCATTTAACTTACAATAATTCTTAGTTTTGGTGAACATTTACTATTTAAATACATTAGTCTATAGCATCCACATTAACTACACAACTCAATAAACAGACCTTTTGATTCTGACTCTTCTGGGTTTATAAATATTACAAAACTGGTTCTAGTCATTATTAACCACTGCAATAAAAAATCACCACCCGTAGTATATATAGTATGTAATGGAAATACAGTAAACACTAGAAAGTGTAATCTGTAAGTGGGGATAATTTCAGATTTGACCATTCTTAGAAAAGTTAAGTGTGTCACGCTGATCCAGCCATGTTTAGGCCTGTGCGGTAAGGTAGAGCACAGCGTTACACCAGAGGTTGCACTAGACGTTAGGTAGAAGTATAGATACTAGTGTTTAAAATACTTGTGTAGAAGTTGTAAAAGTATCACCTCAAGCTTTTTACTCTCTTTAGGTAAAAGTGTTTTAAAAAAGTACTGGTACTAAAAAGTACAAAAAATTACTTAAAAAAGTATAAAAGTAAAAGTAATGTAAGGCGAAAAAATAAAGCTATTAAGAACAAAAGCCATTTAGAGTCCTATTGTGCACTACCCCCCCTCCCCACCTTCCCAAAACACATTTTTCTAAAATAATATAACATAATCACTATAATGTTAAAATATTAAAATGTTATGGTTAAAATGTAATTTGTGATTTACTAGGCTCTCTACTGTTTTAGCTGCATATATGCTTATTAAAAATGAATGTATTTTACATACAGAACAATGTAAATATATTAAGGAAGCTTATAGTCTAGTCTACTAGGCTACTTACATCTGCTATGTTCTTGCTGGAGTGTGGGGGGGCGTAACGTCATGTGCAGGTATGATGGATCACAGTATAAACCAATAGGGAGTCGGAATGGTATATGTTTATACTTCTCTACATCCAATCACAATCAGATTCACTCTATCTGGTTGCAGAGATTTATCTGGATAGGGGTTTTATTTTGAACGATAAGAAGCCGGAATAAAAACGAGCTGAAATTAGTAAATATGAGTAACAAGGCTATTTTTATTCAAATTTAAGGAGTAGAAATTATAGAAATTTTAAAAATATATAAAAATATCGCGCGCGTGCTCACCCCTTTGCGCTGGTTGCTGAGGCAGAAGGTGCAGATGGTGCGCGGCTGTTTGCCGCCTCCGTCCCCGCGGCAGTGCGCGCTCAGGCAGGGCTGCGCGTGCTCGCCGGCGTCCCCGGTTAGCAGCACGTTCGCCAGGTGGGAGATGTAGCTGGACGCGAGCCGCAGCGTCTCGATCTTGGATAGTTTTCGGTCCACGGGCTCCGTGGGGATGAGCGTGCGCAGCGCCGTGAAGGCGGTGTTGACGCTCTGCGTCCGGTCCCGCTCGCGCGCGTTGGCTGCATTGCGCTGCTTCACGATGAGCACGCCGCCCGTGGTGGGTCTGTTGCGCCTCCGCTTTTCCGCGCTCGCGCAGCAGCCGTAGCTCTGGTCCGAGCTGCCGTCGCTCTCGCTGCGGTTCTCCTCGTCGTCGGAGAGCGCGCGGGGCTCCGGGTACAGCAGGTGCGGGGCCACGGGCCGCAGCATGGCGAAGGCCATCATCACCGGATCAACGCCTCAGGATTTCCAGCGCGCGGGATTTTACCGAGCATGCACCGGGAGAACGGAGCGCTGCTCCTCGCTGTAATGATGATGATGATGCTGCTGCTGCGCGCGCGCTCGGTAAAGTACGACTTATAACTAATAACGCATGCTCCTGCAGATCCCGCACACCGCGCGCCACTTCAGCTCCGCTTTAACATCATCAACAAGAATCACGGAACATCGCAGGCAAACACGCGCGCGCAGCTGCAGCCTCGCACGCTCTTATAGGCTGGGGGGCGGGGCAGAAAGTGTTCTATTGGGTTCAGTCCCAATAAATGTACTATAGAAAACAATGAAATTCTATTATTAATATTACTAATAATAGCCACTGATTGGCCTATTTGTTTTTTTTAAACAATAGTATATTTTATTGCTTAAATAAAAAAAAAATAAAAAAAAAAATATATATATATATATATATATATATATATTTTTTTTTTTTTTTTTATTTAAGCAATAAAATATACTATTGTTTAATATATATATATATATATATATATATATATATATATATATATATATATATATATATATATATATTCTGTTTACATTCCAAAGCCACTAACTTATATTGAGCATTTCAATACAATAACTTTTAAATATATAAACAACAAGAACTTATAAAACCTTTTCTCTACAGTTTAAAGAAATAAAAAAACAACACATATATTAACATTGTCTATATAGTTACATGTATACATACACTCATGCACATATACACACATGCACATTATATATATATATATATATATATATATATATATATATATATATATATATATATATATATATATATATATATGTATAGGCTATAATATCAGTTTCATATTAGTTTTTTTTAATAATTATATAATACTAATAAACAACAATAATAATAAGAATAGTAATTAGATATTAGTATATTTCCTACATGTGTCTAAAAACTATTGGATAAATGGTGCAAACCCAATATGATTGCACGGTCCATTATAGATAATAAGCATGTATAATAATAATAATAATAATAATACATTATTAACTATCATTCAAATAACATTAAACTAAATGTTTATTCGATTCAACTGAACTCTTGAATGTACTGAATGTAAATGATTTTCTGTAGATTCACTAAGTCTAATCTCAACCGTATATCAACTCTAAAACCTAAACCTAAACCTAAAATGTAAAAATTAGAGTTTATTAAAGTGTTCAATTCAATAGAGAATAATTTCAGTTGCATTTATTAGACACACATTTGCATCTTAGTTGAGTATCTATGAGGCATCTAGAATGAACTATTTTTGTACTGCAACTTCCACTATCCACAAAAAATAAAAACACCTACTTAAAATAAAAATGTTTTATTAAAAACAAGTAAATAGCTGCCACTCAAACGACAATTAAAATATAAAAAAAAAATAAAAAAAGATAAATAAATTCATTACTAATAAAGAACTACATATGATTGGGTTATTTTTATTAATAATTATAAGGCATTCTTGTTGTAGCCTAATGAAAATGAACACGAGGCTCAGGTGCACTTTAATGTGGGAGAATGAGTAGCACGTGCACCATAAGCTCGTGTTATTTACCCGTTTGGTGTCCGTTTGTAAACATACACCGGCCTGCCTCCGTTTGGTGTCGCGAGACCGTTTGAGGGGGGGTATAGGGTGTTGAACTACACACCTCCAAATGGGCTTTAAACCCCGCCCACTCCACATGTCCCAATCACACCAACACATCCGGGTACACTGATCACTTCTATCAATCAGACTGACTCAAAGCAATATAAACTAATTAGCTAATGAATAATTAATGAAACATGAGATTTTATATACAATACAAGGAATATATTTTATAATAGCCCTAAGCTGTGTCCCAATTGCATAATAAATTCTAATACTAGCAATTAGCAATGCATTATGAGGAATATAGTATATACTGATATAAGGCTGTGTCCCAATTGCATACTACATTCTAATATTAGCAGCAATGCCTATTGAGGAATATAGTATATACTAATATAAGGCTGTGTCCCAATTGCATGTAACACACCAATACTTGCTATAGGGAATATACTATAAATATAATAGCCCTAGGCTGTGTCTCAATAGAATACTACACCCTAATACTAGCAATTAATAATACATAATAGGGAATACACTAAATACTGATCTTAGGTTGTGTTCCAATAACCTACTACACCCTAATACTAGCAATAAGTAACACATGATAAAAAATAGACTATATACTGATATTAGGCTGTGTCCCAACAGCATACTACACCCTAATAATTGCAAGTAGCAAAAAATAATGAAGAATATATACATTGATGTTAGACTGTGTCCCAATTGCGTACTACACAACACCCAAATACTTACAGTTATTAATATATAATAAAGAATTTATTAAGATCTGAGGCTGTGTCCCAATATAATACTACACCCTAATACTATTACTTTGTAATACATATAAATACATAGTATATACTGATCTTAGGCTGTGTCCCAACAACATACTACATGCTAATATTTGCACCTCACAATAAATAGTAAGGAATATACTATATACTGATCTTAGGTTGTGTCCCAATAGCATACTACACACTAACAACTGTTATCAGGAATACACTATATATAATAACCTTAAGCTTAGTCACAGTATCAAACTACACCCTAATACTAACAGTTAGTATTATATAATAAGGAATTTGATTAGTAATGATCTAGGCTGCGTTCCAATAACCTACTACACCCCAATACTAGAAATAAGTAACACATGATAAAAAAATAGACTATATACTGATTGCATTTTAAATTGTAATATAAACCTTTCTTAGGCTGTGTCTCAAATGCATACTACACCCTGATGCCAGCAAGTAGTAATACATAATAATTAATGTATTATATATAATAGCCCTAGGCTGTGTCCCAATAGCATACTACATCATAATAAGGAATATACAACACAGATCTTAGGCTGTGTCTCATTTGCATACTGCACACCAATACTTGCTATAAGGAATACATTATATATAATAGCTCTAGGCTGTGTCCCAATAGAATACTACACCCTAACACTAGCAATTAGTAACACGTGATAAGAAATACACTACATACTGGTTTTGGGCTGTCCCAATTGCATACTACACACTAATACATGTTATAAGGAATACACTATAATTGCTATATATATATATATATATATATATATATATATATATATATATATATATATATATATATATTACATATACACCCTAACACCAGCTATTAATAATACATAATAAATAGTATACTATATATAATAGCCCTAGGCTGTGTCCCAATAGCAGACCTAATAAATTAGCAAAACCTAATAAGAACTGTACTATATACGGATCTTAGGCTGAGTTCTAATAGAATACTAATACTACTGTCTCTACTGTTCAGTAAAGACTTTCTACGAGATTTTGGAGCATTGCTGTGATTATTTGATTGTAGCCAGCGGCAAAAGTTTTAGTAAGATCAGGATGTTGGATGATGAACACCATCCCACCTCATCCCCAACTGATCCAAAAGTATTGGATGGAGATCCATCATTACAGATGTTTATCTATCTGCTCCAGAGACTCTTATTCTATTGGCAGTATTTTAGGGGAGTAGGCTATCTGTGGTGAGCTGAATCCTCAGTAAGGAATGGGAGCGTGGTTCAGGTCTGTAGGTCAGTTTCATGCTGACTGTAGACTCATGTAGAAAGGAATCCCTGACCTCTGCCTTTTCAACTCTAACCTCTCCCAGCTCTCAGTGTTCCTGAGCCATGAGGTCACTCATCCTGGTCCCGAGACCCACCACTCCTACACTTTAAACCTTAAATAAAGGAATTTAGAGGACTTTTATTATGTTATATAAAATACAGTACTAGTCAAATGTTAAAACACACTCTCCTATTCAATGTGTTTATTTGTTTATTTTTATTTTTTTTATTTATTTGTATTACATAGTAAATGAATAGTAATCATGTAGTCACTTAAAAGTGCTGTTAACTTGCAGTTTCTGAAGCTGGTAACTCTGATGAACCTATCCTGTACAACAGATATAACTCTTGCTCTTCCTTCCTGGGGTGGTCCTGATGAGTGCCAGTTTAATCAAACATTAAATGTTCTTGAAATGTTTCAGATTAACTTTCAAATTCTTTATTTAGTTGAGTAGTTTTTGCTTCTCATAATCTGGATTCGAACATTACTCAAATATTCACTATTCACTGTATACCTGTAACTCTACCTCTTCACTACTTTACTTTAACTGATGCTCTCAAACACATTAACCCCTTAACAGGCCAGGACCTTTGTCCATTTTCTGCCTGATGTTATAAAACTAAATCTTAAGGATTTCTATTCAAGCTTTACATAAAAAGTTTAATGTTTGATAAGGAACATTACTAAAAAATATTTGTAAAGTAAACAATTGTAATAGAATGTATAAATCTGCTAATTTCAAAATATAATAAATAAAATTATTAAATCATTAAATCATAAATCGTCTAATTCCTGAACTTCATTTTAAAATCAATATTTTTCTGAAAACACATCAAACATTTTATGTCCTCCAAACCTTTAGTTTCATTATGTTTGTCTATTTTTTACGTCTTTATTTTCAAACCTGCAGATTTTGGGTTTGATTTCTGATTGATTGTTACTGATCTGGAATTATTAAGTGGAGTTTTTACTGCAGAGAAGAAGGGTCTTGTATCACCTACACCTGTAGCCTGTATAGAAATTCACATGATTAACTCTTGGTGAGTTTAGCACAGCTGTTAACTGAAAGCCTGAATTCTAGGAGACTCTACATCATAAAACTGACTGAGAAAATCCAGCAGAAAAAAAAATTAAGGTCTGTCCATACAGTATATGGTGCTGTAGATAAAATTGTTATATACCAGGACTTAATAGTGTCATTCAAACAGTATAGAAACCCAAATTATAGATTTATTCACATTCACACTCTATAAACCAATTATTACACATTGGTAGATCAATAAAGAACAGCAGACATCAGTTCAGACACATGAATAATTAGATTTTTTTATAGTTTAACTGTAAAATATAATATAAACTCATAGTTAAGTGAATGCATCGCTGGTTCTGTTTATTAGCAGGTGTTAGCTGCTAAGTACACTGCAGGAGCAGGTAATGAACTTTTATGATTCCTTCAGGTTCATTTTTATTAATCTTAAATCTCCTGCATGCTGAAGCAGAGCTTCCTGAGTCTGCCAGCATCTATCAGAACTGTCCGAGTGTGAAATCCATCAGACGCTGGTTCTGTGCACTGGGGTCCGGCTGGGGACCGCCACAGCGCTACTGCAAATATCATTCACATCCTCCTCAGAAACATCAAGGGCCCGGTTCTGCAGAGCTAAAACACACACTCGTACCCTCACACTCGCTCCAGAACCTCCAGAACCGCCGCTCCGGGCCTTCAGCTCCCAGAACAGCCGTACTGTAGAGCCGTGAGCTCGTCTGGACTGCTGCGGAGAGACTGTTCAGAACCAGACTCTGCTGCTGCTGCTGGTCTTCTGGAATGATGGCTGTGGTCATTTCTGCTGGAAAACTTCAGACGTTCTGCATTCATCCGTTTTATGACTTTTTCCCTTCGTTTTAATGCATTTTCTTTATTTTTTTCAGTCCTGAGAAAAACTCTTCTAGACAGAGATGGTGATCTGTATTAAACTCTGTTCTTTAAACATTTAAAAAAAAAGTGAATAACATTCTTATAAATACATAAAATATTCTTAATTATAGATTAAGAATAAAAACTACTCCACCATACCATACCTTATTCTTGCATTACATGATATTCAAAATGATCAGTTTCTCTGATTTTGCTATTTATAGGTTTATGTTTGAGTAAAATGAACATTGTTGTTTTATTCTATAAACTACAGACAACATTTCTCCCAAATTCCAAGCAAAAATATCGTCATTTGGACAGATCAGTTAATTTTCATCAAGTTTAAAGCGATCACAGCTTGGTACCACTTTAAAATAAGACTACCTTTATAAAGGGTATATAAATGGTTTACAATTAGTTTATTAATGGTTACTAATTAGGTTGTAAATGCCGTAAATATCATTAATACAAAGTTATAATACATACATAGAAAGGGCAACAATGACCTGTTGTTTGCCAAATAGTGAACCAACAGCCATCTATGTTGTTGCCCTTTCTACGTATGTGTTATAACTGATAATTAATTATTTTTAAGTCATTTACAACCTAATTAGTAACCATTAATAAACTAATTGTAAACCATTTAAAAACCTTTTATAAAGGTAGTCTAATTTTAAAGTGGTACCCACAGCTTTTATCAGTGTTGGCTTCATGTTCTCCTCCACCAGTCTTACACACTGCTTTTGGATAACGTTATGCTGCTTTACTCCTGGTGCAAAAATTCAAGCAGTTCAGTTTGGTGGTTTGATGGATTGTGATCATCCATCTTCCTCTTGATTATATTCCAGAGGTTTTCAGTTGGGTTTATGCCCTGAAAATAAGCCTCCATGAGCTAAAAACTGTAAATAGCTCTGATACATAGCTTAGCCATATAACCAGCCATCAGAAGAAAAAGTTTTATGATTAAATGGGCGTTAATTTGTTATGTAGGTAGCTAAGCTAAGAAAACACCCACAAAACAAGCTGTTTTAATAAAAGTTCTCTATGTAATTTCTTTCTTTAGTGTGGGTGTTAATCTGTAAGCTAGGTAGATAGATAGTTCGGTCATTGACTCTATTTATTCTATATTTCACCAGAGAAAATATGAATCATCATTAAAAACACATTAAACTATTATTATTTTACTGCACTACTCGTGTAGTTCTTATTTTAAAGTAACAGTACTTTTACTTGAGTTGTTTTTTGGTTGGTTTTAGTGGAGGCTCTGCAGTAGCCAGACCAGGCCAACCACATGCAGGCCCCCTGTGGCGCGGGTTTGTTTGCGGTTCTGGGGAAAGTTAAGTGTTGGGTAAATAAACGCATGGCAGATGTTCAGCCCTGTGTGTGTGTGTGTGTCTGTGTGTGTGGATTCATTTAGAAACAGCAATACTAATGTTTTAAGATGTCATTAATCAATATTTGGTGGAATAAACCTGATTTTTCATCATAGCTTTCATGAGTGTTGGCACCATGCTCTCCTCCACCAGTCTTTCACACTGCTTTTGGGTGACCTTATGTCACTCCTGGAGCAGAATCTCAAGCAGTTCAGCTTGGTTTGATGGCTTGTGACTATCAATCTTCCTCTTGATCACATTCCAAAGGTATTTAATGGGGTTTATTATTTTAATTATAACCATTTGACCATTTGATTCAGTAAGAAACAGACAGAAAAAGAGAAAATTGGAGGAAAAATGAAAGAATTAATTGAAATTATCATCTATGCTGAATATAAGATGATATAAGATTGAGAGGGTTGGGTTTGGAGGTTCTACAGGTTCTGTATGGATCCTGCAGCACATTTACCCGCAGATGTTGCTACAGCTGGGCCTGTAGATCCTGTAGCTCTACACTCGTAGGTTGAAGCTGAAGCTGCAGAGTCTCAGCTGCTCCATAAATGCTGGATTGGTGATAAATCAATAATCTGGAGATCTGCAGGACGAGGAAGTGCTGTAATCTGGTGGAGACTGTGTTCCTGGGAAACCCTTGCTGTGTGTGGGTGAACATTATCCTGCTGAAAAATGAAAGTTCTGCATGAGAGGCAGCAACACATGTATCTGCAGGATGTTCTGCACACAGATCACTGAAAACACTAATAGTGTTCCTCCTATCACTACTAGGGGTGGCCGACTGTCACTGTATGAAATGGTTGGACATTCTTGGAATTGGGGCAGTGTTTCTCTTAACAGCAAAGGCACTCTTCCAGTGTTTAGCAGTCCATGTGCAGTTCAATGAAATTCCCCTTCTTAAACTCTGTCAACTTGGCAAAATGTCTTAAAATACGTCATAGAGGCATGTCTGGTAGTAACCAATCTCTCACCAGGAGGTACACTACCTAAAAGTAGCCTCAGAGTGCATTTTTATGTAAATGCATGCTATTTTTCCTTTTGTAAACCAGTTCAAATCAAATCTATCTATTTATTTAGCTTTTTAAATAACTGATATCCCAAAACTGTCCATGCTGTGATGAGAGGAAATTATTTTTCATTGTTTTTTGAAGTGTTGCTGGCTGACCCCACTATTTCATCTTTAAGAGTTTGTTTTTAACTGTTTCAGTGCTGTTTTACCTAAAACCAGTTTTTATCTTGGGTTTTAAAGGAGAACTCCCGTGTAAAGTTATGCCCCGAAGTGGCCGTTGTACAGAGTCTGGGCAAAAAGCACAAAAAAAGCTGTGGGAGAGTGGATGTAGGCAAAGATAAGTACTTTTTATCATGTTTTACTACACCAAAAGTCAATTTTACACTGGGGTTCTCCGTTAAATACTCTCAATCTCAAAAAACACAATGCCAACAGCTCGATTTTATTCTGAGGACTGGAAAAATGGCTGTGTGGGTGAGCAGGAAGGGCATTATTAAAGGGCTGTTTTAAAAAGACTGGTTTTAATTGATTTTAAGTACTACTCCACCAGTAGTTCATGAGAAACTTGGACAGTGTTTTGAATTTGTGGTGTTTTGTGGATATTTTATGCTCAGTGGATGATGGGGAACTGCAGTTTGCAGAATTTCTAACATGAGCAGTGTCTGTATTTTAATTTTCTCTTTTAACCCTTTCAGAACCTGCATCCATTACAATGGACGTCATGTATTTTTTTATAATTAAATGTTTCGTTGCACATAAAACACTATTTGAGAGCTGTTTGTTGTCAATCAGAATGGACCAGAATGAACCAGCCAATGAACCAGTTTATAAACCAATCAAACAGTAGCCTGGCCCCACCCACTGCAAAAACACTGTAAAAACAGTAGTACTACTAGAGCCACTGAGGCAAAATAAAAGCTAATTTTACTAATTTATTATGATTTAGTATCAAAAAAAATTTAATCATGTTTTTTTTACTGTTTTGAGACAGAAAATCAATATGATATATAAAACATTGGAAATAATAAACAATTAAATATTTTAGTTAATTGGATTTATTTGCTATATACAGTAGATTTTATATAGTAGAATATTAGAGTATAATATTGTACTATAAAATCTATATGGCAAATAAATGTGGAGATATCTCTGGAGATAATTCAGGTCTGAAAGGGTTAAGCCACATCCTGTCCTAGTTTCTTTGAGAGCCAGAAGGTAACATAGACATATAGGCACCCAGAAACACTGGGAGAAACCAAGGCTCACATGTAGCTTGTTCTATTAATATGTACTATCACAGCCAATATATAAGGGGGTCCCATCCTCCTTTGGTCAGACAACTTATAAACGAGTGTTTAAAGTCATTACACATTCACATATGTCTAATATTTTCAGGTGGAAGCAGTTTATATAAACTTTTATTGTTGTATAACCATTGTTGACCATAGTTGACGATAGTTATTATTACTTGTAAAGAAATTAGAAAGGCATGAGCTCAGTTGGAGCCATTGGGATTTACAGCCCTTGGGATTTAAGAGGTTAATACATACTTTAAGCTGGTGGTGGTGAAGATTATACTGATGATTTACAACCGTGATTCCTGAGAAATTTCACACCCATTACGAGAGGGAGCTTTCGTAAACAAATGGGAGGGATTAGCAACATGGGGGGCAAATGGCTTCCAGGCCTCTCTCTCTCTCGCTTTCTCACTTTCTCGCTCTCGCTCTCTCTCTCTCCATTTCTTGCTCTCTCGCTCCCTCTTTCTCTCTATCTTTCTCTCCGTTTCAGTCTTTTTTTTAGTTAAACAGAGCTTTATTAGGAAGATTGTAATATAAAACACTATTGCCAAAGCATTACTACAGAGCCCCTAAGCTGACATAGTGTAAAAAAACATTTTAAGGCGTGGGAACAAGATCCTAAGGTGTGGAAACGAGAATGAGTTAATTTGAGTTAATGGGAATGAGTTAATTCAATTGTAGCCATTAAATTGTGGCCACAAGGTGCTTTTGTTTCACAGCGAACAAAGCTCTCAGCTCTCAGAGGTTGTGCAGAATATGACTGTATAAGGAAGGTAAATGGATCTGCATAATGTCTGTGTCTGAGCCAATCAGCTTTTAGTATGAGAATTAAGAGTCTTTTAATTAAAATTATTCCATGTCTCACTGCAAGACTCTCCAAAATATCACCATAATTCATTCAGAGATTAAAATAAATATAAACCAGTTCAGTCTTCATTGTTTTACTAAAGATTATCTTGGAATAAAGGAGCTCTGTTGTAATGTTCAGTTTCTTCATAAAAGCAAGCTTTATTATTCTCCAGCTAGATTTAATTAACTCCTTCCCACGCCTTAATAAGTCGAGGCCACGCTTTAATTATTTCATTCCTTCACCTTAATTATCTAATTTCCATGCATTAGGATCTCGTTCCCACCCATTAGGATCTCATTCCCACAACTTAATAAGGCATGACCATGCTTTTTTTTCTTTTACATGATTTACATGATGTCACCTTAGGGGCTCCGTACATAACATAAAACATAAAACAATAAAAGAAAAATGACATAAAAAGGATTAACAATTACGTTTAATGATAATTCACAATAAAAGTAAAATAAGTCTGTGGAGACTTTAAAAATGTTTAATTATAAGAAATAAATCAGTAATTTCCCTGTACTTTCTCTGTCTTTCTCTCTCTCTCTCTCTCTCTCTCTCTCTCTCTCTCTCTCTTTTATCCTCCTTTTTTACTTGTTTTAATGAATGTTTTACACTGCCCCAGTTTTTATTTTGGGTTTTCTGTACCGTCAAAAGAGAAAAAAAGAAATGTCACCTGCTGAATTTTATTCTGGGGCAGGACAAGAGTGAAATTTATTTTAGCAGGAAGAAGAAAAAAAATTTAAATTTTACTTTTTTAAACTGTTATTGGAGGCTAGAGTTGGGGGACTATGGAGGGATTTTAGGTAAAATATTGAGTTGTGAACTAATTTTTAGTTCATAAAGCAACCTGCCTTTTTATGTAACTGATGTTCTGATTTCACTAATATTGTTAATAAAGTTTTGTTACAAATAAAACAAATAAAAGGTTTTATGTTTAGGTTTTCTATACTGTCAAAAGAGAAAAAGAAAAAAAATCATTTGCTAAATTTTATTCTGTGACAGGTCAAGAGTGCAGTTTATTTTAGGGTTGATTTTATGTTTAATGATGATACGAACAATCATGTTTGGGTTAAAAATGTGTGGCACTATGGAGGAATTTTCTGTATTTTTATGTAACTGATGTTCTGAACTAATATTGTTAATAAAGTTTGGTTAAAACAAACAAACAAAAAAAACTAGATCCTGTAGCACATTTACCAACAGATGTTGCTACAGCTGGGTCTGTAGATCCTGTAGCTCTACACTCGTAGGTTGAAGCTGAAGCTGCAGAGTCCCAGCTGCTCCATAAATGCTGGATTGGTGATAAATCAATAATCTGGAGATCTGCAGGACGAGGAAGTGCTGTAATCTGGTGGAGACTGTGTTCCTGGGAAACCCTTGCTGTGTGTGGGTGAACATTATCCTGCTGAAAAATGAAAGTTCTGCAGGAGAAGCAGCAACACATGTATCTGCAGGATGTTCTGCACACACTACTGATATACTTGCACTGTCAATACGCACTTTAATTCCCCAAAAACTGTGAACTTTAAGAACTTTACGCACTCATTCACTTTACCAGCCTTAAGCTATATAACATATACCATATTTGCACTACTGTTATACGGGTTCTATTTATACTGTCATTCCATCTCAATCACCATCAATATTGCACTATTGTCTTACGTATGTTTATTGTGTCTTGTTGTTTTGTACATATAGTGTCTCCCACTCTTTTAGATTATATATCTATTTCTTTTTACTTATATTCATATATCTATTTCTCCCCCACACTACTGCACCTTGTTTTTGTCTCATGGATGTCTATTTGTGTCCCTGCTGTATTGTACACATAGTGTCTCCCATTCTCTTTTATTATATCTATTATCTGTACTTGCTGTAAAATTGGGAAGGAGAGTAACGTAATTTCAGTTCTCTGTATGTCCTGTACATATGCAGTACTGACAATAAAACTACTTGACTTGAGATCACTGAAATCACTGTTAGTAATGTTCCTCCTATCACTACCAGGGGTTACTGACTGTCGTATGAGATGGCTAAACATGTTAATAAATATTGTTATTTGTGTATTGCTGAATGTTGTTAGTAAAGTTTGGTTAAAACAAAAAAAAAAATACTCTCGCTCTCTCTCTCTCTCTCTCTCTCTCTCTACCTCTCTCTCTCTCTCTCTCTCTCTCTCTCTCTCTCTCGTTTGTAAGACGTCACAGAGACCCTGCTTTTATAAACATGCCACAGTGTCACTTCAGACCGCGGCCTGTGGTCTCCTCAGCTGCACCAACACTACCCCCCTGTAAACACACCCTCCTCTACAGCGGGGTTTAGATGATCCTCAGGGGTGGCTTCCCTGCCGGGGGAACAGTGATCCCAGCAAACGTCAGCGCTGATCGTAAATACCTCACTGATCACAGAGCAACATCCAGGAGCTCTGCTCTGCTGTTCTGCTATTCTGCGCTGTGATTGGCTAACGGGTAACGAGAGCTGGAGATAAGCTTCTTGTAGCTACTGTATCTGTAATCATCTGCTCTGATCAGGACTGAGAGTATCAGGGGTGACCTGCCAATCATCAAAACGAAAATAAGGAAAGTAACTGAATTAATATTAATAATATAAATTTACTTATGTTTACTATATTTACAACAATTTACAATAATGTAACATTAATTAACAGTGCATACTACAAACTGTCTCAACTAGTTATTAACTGAAATTATTACAATTTACTCATGTTTAATGATGTGTCAACTAGTGTCAATTAATATTTAGTTAAGATATTACTACTATACCACTTAGCAATGTTTATTACTGGTAAGTGCTGTTAATTAATATAAAGGGCTTATAACCTATTTTAATTTCTTTTTTTTATTTATGTATGGCAAATAAAAATATTGTCATTTAGAGCATTTATTTGCAGAAAATAAGAAATGGCTGCAATAACAAAAAAAGATGCAAAGCTTTCAGACCTCCACCAGTCTTACACACTGCTTTTGGATAACTTTATGCTGCTTTACTCCTGGTGCTAAAATTCAAGCAGTTCAGTTTGGTGGTTTGATGGTTTGGGATCATCCATCTTCCTCTTGATTATTATATTCCAGAGGTTTTCAATTTGTTAAAATCAAATAAACGCACCATTTTTAAGTGCTCTCTTATTTTAATTAAATTTCTATTTTATATACATTGACTTGTTTTCACTGATTTATATGATCATCCTTTTATATTTTACTATTATTTATTAATATTATATTTTATATTTATACTATTGTTACCCTTTTTATCTGTTTTATTATGAAGTGGACTGTGCATTTTTGCGACAGTAGTAAGGCTCAAGTAAAATTCATTAGTGAGTGTGTGTGTGTGTGTGTGTGTGTGTGAGGTTAATAATGTGAGTAATGTTATTTATTGCTGCAGTGTGGAGGGAAAGGCAGGAAGAGAGTAAAGCTGTTTATTGGGAGTAAAAGGTGCTGCGTCTGAAAGTGTGAAGCTGAATAAACTGACTATCACTCAGACGCGTCACTGCAGCCGTCCTGCTGTTTACTGACCTCAACAAGAGACAAACTGACCACAGAGAGAGAGAGAGAGAGAGAGAGAGTGAGAGAGAGAGAGAGAGAGAGTGAGAAAGGGAGAAAGGGAGACTTGCACTGAAAAAAATGATGAGTAAAATTTACTTTAAAAAAGTTTTACAACTTTCTGCATTTGCTTTTTTTAAGTAAATTTAATTTCAGATAAATTTAAGTAACTTCCACTTATTTTTACTGAATCAATCCTTTCTTTTAGTAACCTTTACCTAAATCCTGCATACAATATTACCTAATTACAATTAATTAATTTATACCATATTACCATATTTATACCATATAATTTATGATACATAATATATTATAATTCCTGAAATATTTGCAGTTTTAAAAGCATAAATCGGATTCATAATCATCATAAAATTATTATAATAATAATGATTCCCTGGATTGTGATTGGAATGAAGCCTTCATAACTGCCATAAACACATAAACAAAGGACAAATTGATTATATATGATTTAAGTAGGAGAAGGACCGTATAAGTATTTTGTATTGGGAAAGTATAAGGTAAGTTTCAGTAAGTTACCTAGTTTTTTTATACTCTTATTCCTGGTTGTACTTTTTTTATATGTACAGTAAAAGTACCTGTAGGATCCGGTAAGTATTTTGAATGTACTGTATTGGTTCATCCAGAGAAGTTACACCATAAGTAAAGGGAACTTACCCTCTAAAACACGAGCTGCACTATAAAGCGTTAACAAATAGTCGTTGCTCACATTGTGCTTGGGGGGCAAAAACTAAATTTGGGGGGGCAATGGCCCCCCTATGTCATGATTATATTCACACAGATACAGATTGATCTTGGTGTTCTTGCATGCTATTGGTTAATGAGTGTGTTTAGTAGCTACTCTATATAAGTATGTAAGTTATGTGCACTATGCACGCTGTAATGAGTGTGAACCCCCTCGTAAAGTTTAACAGAAGTGTGAGGAATGTCAGCAACTGGCCAGCGTCCCTCAGCTTCCCGCAGCCGAAGCAGTGTGTGAGCAGTGTATGAGCAGTGTATGAGCAGTGTATGAGCAGTGTATGAGCAGTGTATAAGCAGTGTGTGAGCAGTGTGTGAGCAGTGTATGATCAGTGTGTGAGCAGTGTATGAGCAGTGTGTGAGCAGTGTGTGAGCAGTGTGTGAGCAGTTTATGAGCAGTGTGTGAGCAGTGTATAAGCAGTGTATAAGCAGTGTATGAGCAGTGTGTGAGCAGTGTATAAGCTGTGTGTGAGCAGTGTGTGAGCAGTGTGTGATCAGTGTATGAGCAGTGTGTGATCAGTGTATGATCAGTGTGTGAGCTGTGTATGAGCAGTGTGTGAGCAGTGTGTGAGCAGTATGTGATTAGTGTGTGATCAGTGTATGATCAGTGTGTGAGCAGTGTGTGAGCAGTGTATGAGCAGTGTATGAGCAGTGTATGAGCAGTGTATAAGCAGTGTGTGAGCAGTGTGTGAGCAGTGTATGATCAGTGTGTGAGCAGTGTATGAGCAGTGTGTGAGCAGTGTGTGAGCAGTGTGTGAGCAGTTTATGAGCAGTGTGTGAGCAGTGTATAAGCAGTGTATGAGCAGTGTATGAGCAGTGTATAAGCAGTGTATGAGCAGTGTGTGAGCAGTGTGTGAGCAGTGTATAAGCAGTGTATAAGCAGTGTATGAGCAGTGTGTGAGCAGTGTATAAGCAGTGTATAAGCAGGGTATGAGCAGTGTGTGAGCAGTGTATAAGCAGTGTATAAGCAGTGTATAAGCAGTGTATGAGCAGTGTGTGAGCAGTGTATAAGCAGTGTGTGAGCAGTGTATAAGCAGTGTATGAGCAGTGTGTGAGCAGTGTATAAGCAGTGTATAAGCAGTGTATAAGCAGTGTGTGAGCAGTGTGTGAGCAGTGTATAAGCAGTGTGTGAGCAGTGTATAAGCAGTGTGTGAGCAGTGTGTGAGCAGTGTATAAGCAGTGTATAAGCAGTGTATAATCAGTGTATGAGCAGTGTGTGAGCAGTGTATAAGCAGTGTGTGAGCAGTGTATAAGCAGTGTGTGAGCAGTGTGTGAGCAGTGTGTGAGCAGTGTATAAGCAGTGTATAAGCAGTGTATGAGCAGTGTGTGAGCAGTGTATAAGCAGTGTATAAGCAGTGTATGAGCAGTGTGTGAGCAGTGTATAAGCAGTGTATAAGCAGTGTATAAGCAGTGTATGAGCAGTGTGTGAGCAGTGTATAAGCAGTGTGTGAGCAGTGTATAAGCAGTGTATGAGCAGTGTGTGAGCAGTGTATAAGCAGTGTATAAGCAGTGTATAAGCAGTGTGTGAGCAGTGTGTGAGCAGTGTATAAGCAGTGTGTGAGCAGTGTATAAGCAGTGTATAAGCAGTGTATAATCAGTGTATGAGCAGTGTGTGAGCAGTGTGTGAGCAGTGTATAAGCAGTGTGTGAGCAGTGTATAAGCAGTGTATAAGCAGTGTGTGAGCAGTGAATAAGCAGTGTATAAGCAGTGTGTGAGCAGTGTATAAGCAGTGTATAAGCAGTGTGTGAGCAGTGTATAAGCAGTGTATAATCAGTGTATGAGCAGTGTGTGAGCAGTGTGTGAGCAGTGTGTGAGCAGTGTGTGAGCAGTGTATAAGCAGTGTATAAGCAGTGTATGAGCAGTGTGTGAGCAGTGTATAAGCAGTGTGTGAGCAGTGTATAAGCAGTGTGTGAGCAGTGTATAAGCAGTGTATAAGCAGTGTATAAGCAGTGTGTGAGCAGTGAATAAGCAGTGTGTGAGCAGTGTGTGAGCAGTGTATAAGCAGTGTATAAGCAGTGTATAAGCAGTGTATAAGCAGTGTATGAGCAGTGTGTGAGCAGTGTATAAGCAGTGTGTGAGCAGTGTATAAGCAGTGTGTGAGCAGTGTGTGAGGTGTCGGCTTTATGAGTCCAGACTGAGCTGGGTGTGTTTAGCGAGGTGTGTTAAAAGGTTGTGAATAAGGGGGTTTCCCGTACTCACACACACACTCACACACACACACACACACACACACACCTGCTCCCCTCACTCACACACATTGCACATACTTTATGCCTTCTAACATGATACCAGCATCTGGTCTATTCTTCCCTCACCTCTCTCTCTCTCTCTCTCTCTCCCTATCTCTCTTTCTCTCATTCTCTTGTTAAACAAACCAGAATATGATTTATATTTTAGATTCTTGAAAGTAGCTCCTCTTGTTTAGAGGATCAGTTTTATGAGGTAGAGTCACCTGGAATTCAGGCTTTCAGTTAACAGCTGTGCTGAACTCATCAAGAGTTAATTACTTGAGTTTCTTGTCTCTTAATAAAGTTAGTTTGAGAGCATCAGTTAAAGTAAAGTAGTGAAGAGGTAGAGTTACAGGTATACAGTGAATAGTGAATATTTGAGTAATGTTCTAATCCAGATTATGAGAATCAACAACTACTCAACTAAATAAAGAAGAACCCTCCCTGATGCCCTGAACAACTTTTATGCACGGTTTGAGGCACAAAACAACACGATGGCGAGAAAGACCATGCCCAAGCCGGACGAGCAGGTGTTGTGCCTGACTGCAGTGGATGTGAGGAACACTCTGCGCAGAGTCAACCCACGAAAAGCTGCAGGACCAGACAACATCCCCGGCAGAGTGCTCAGGGAGCGCGCAGACCAGCTGACAGATGTTCTCACGGACATCTTCAACATCTCCCTGTGCAGCGCCACTGTCCCAACGTGCCTCAAGTCCACCACCATCGTTCCCGTGCCGAAGAAGTCCACAGTGTCCTGCCTCAATGACTACCGTCCCGTTGCACTTACACCCATCATCATGAAGTGCTTAGAGAGGCTAGTCATGAGGAACATCAAGACATGACTGCCCTCTTCACTGGACCCCCTGCAGTTTGCGTATCGTCCCAATCGCTCCACGGACGATGCCATCACCACCACCCTTCATCTCTCCCTCACCCACCTGGAGAAGAAGGACACTTACGTCAGAATGCTGTTTATAGACTTCAGTTCAGCATTCAACACCATCATCCCACAGAACCTCATCAGGAAGCTAAGCTCGCTCGGCCTCAACACCCCCCTCTGCAACTGGATCCTGGACTTTCTGACGGGGAGACCCCAGTCAGTCCGGTTCGGGGGCAGCACCTCCAGCACCATCACACTGAACACTGGGGCCCCCCAGGGCAGTGTCCTGAGTCCTCTGCTGTTCACCCTGCTGACTCATGACTCTGCTGCAAAACACAGTTCTAACAGCTTTATCAAGTTCGCCGATGATACAACCGTGCTGGGTCTCATCACCAAAGGCGACGAGTTAGCATACAGAGAGGAGGTGCAGCGGCTGACAGACTGGTGTACAGTCAACAACCTTCACCTGAATGTGGACAAGACAAAGGAAATGGTTGTTGACTTCAGGAGAGCACAACACACCCACTCTCCACTCAACATCGACGGGTCCTCGGTGGAGATTGTTAAGAGCACCAAGTTCCTTGGTGTCCACTTAGCAGATAACCTCACCTGGACTGTGAACACCAGCTCTACAGCCAAGAAAGCCCAGCAGCGTCTCTACTTCCTCCGGAAGCTGAGAAAGGCCCGTCTCCCTCCACCCATCCTCACACTCTTCTATAGAGGGACCATTGAGAGCATCCTGAGCAGCTGCATCACTGCCTGTTTTGGGACCTGCACCGTCTCTGACCGCAAGACCCTCCAGCGTATTGTGAGGACAGCTGAGAGGATCATTGGCGTCTCTCTCCCCTCCATCACGGACATCTACACCACCCGCAGCATCCGCAAAGCAACCAGCATTGTGAATGACCCCACTCATCCCTCACACGAACTGTTCTCCCTCCTGCCTTCGGGAAGAAGGTACCGCAGCATCCGGTCCAGCACGACCAGATTCTGCAACAGCTTCTACCCCCAAGCCATCAGACTCCTCAACTGCAGAGACTGAACTGATGGTTTTTCTGTACATGCACACACACTCTTACCCCACTTTCCCCAGAAAATGGAAAGCACTAAAAACCCTACTACCTCACTGGACTCTATTGCACACTGTGTAATAGAGGTAATTATTACCTCACTGGTCTTTTTTGCACACTTTTTGCACACTCCATAAATTGCACACTGTCTTGTTATTTATTAGTCTTTGTCTGTATTGTGTTGTATTGTCTGTCTGCACTTTTGTACTGTTGCACTATTGTTCTGTCTACACTGTGTTTATGTGCACCATGGTCCCTGGAGGAACGTTGTTTCGTTTCACTGTGTACTCTGTATATAGCTGAAATGACAATAAAAACCACTTTGACTTTGACTTTGAAGTAGACGCTCCCGAGTCCAGCTCGTCTCAGCCTCCTGAGGAAGTAGAGCCGCTGATGTGCCTTCCTGACCAGAGTGGAAGTGTTGTTGCACCTGACCAGCAACCTCACCTGGAGCAACAACACTTCCACTCTGGTCAGGAAGGCACATCAGCGGCTCTACTTCCTCAGGAGGCTGAGACGAGCTGGACTCGGGAGCGTAGTCCTCACCTCCTTCTACAGATGTGTGGTGGAGAGCGTTGTGTGCTCCAGCATCAATGTGTGGCATGGAAGCTGCTCTGCTGCAGACAGGAAACTGCAGAGGGTGGTGAAGGCTGCACAGAGGATTGTTGGAGTTAGCTTCCCCAGCACCACAGACATTTACACCTCCAGGTGCAGGAAAAGGGCCACCTGCATCAGGAAGGATCCCACCCACCCAGCACACGCACTTTTTGTCCCACTCCCCTCAGGCCGGAGGCTGCGGAGCATCAAGTGCAAAACAACAAGACTCAGAAACAGCTTCATTCCGGAAGCTGTAAGACTCTTAAACTCCACTTAACAACACACTGCACTGACACCAAGGACAAATTACTGTTTACTGTTTACCAACATGGTCACTTTACTTGCACTGAGACACTTTATCTCCACTGCTCTAATTCACATTATCATGCTGCTATAGCACACTTGCACTCTGGACTTCATGTTGCTGAACCTTCTACTCTCTATTTGTTTTTTTTATTCTTGGGATATTTATCTATCTATTTTGTATATTCTATTTCTTTTATTGTATTCTTTTTTTTATCTATATATCTATTAATAACAGCTTTTTGGGTGTAAAACTGGATCGTGAGATCACAATTTCGTTCCACCTCATGTACCACATGTGATGCGAATGACAATAAAATCTCCTTGAATCCTTGGGTGAGTGCCATTTTGTTTTGCTATCTTTTTCTCCTGTTTTGGTGACAGGGATTCAGGGTAGTTTATGTATTTAGTTTTCTTTATTTTGCAGGTTCAGTTAGTTTTCTTTGTTTGTTAGTTGGTTTTATTTGTTATTTTGGCCTATGCTCACTCCTGAAGTCATATTCCCTTATTTTTATCAATAAATTCATCCTGTTTTAATTCATTTTTAGTGTCTGGTGTTTGGTCTGGCAGAGGGTCTGGGGAGAGAGCCCACTCTCATTTTCTGTTATGGCCTGACCCTAGACCGGGTCGTAACAATCAATAACAGTGATTGTATTTACAGCAGAATGAATGAAAGAAAAGGTGAATTGGAATAAATTGAAATTGAAATGTCGTTATGTGTGAATCGATGCCTTTATTAATGAAGTCGTATCTAATATCTGTGTATGAATGGGTGGTTTTGGGTTCAGACCTGCTTTAAGTCAGAACACGCTGTAGATGACCCGGGTCGAACACACTGTGATTAATCACCGGTGCGCTGCATGTTGAGGCCATGTGTGTGTGAGCACAGGCATAATGTGTTTTCAGGACAACTCATTTTTCACAGCGCTGAGGCCCTGCTTTACATTACTTTACTTTCTGAGCATCTTGAGAGGAAGTATAGCCAGTTAATCGCGTGTGTGTGTGTGTGTGTGTGTGTGTGTGGTTAGTGTCCTGTCTTCTGGACGGTACCACCAGCGCTGGGTCTGGTCAGTGTAGGAGTGTAAACAGAGCAGGTCTTCAGGACGCAGGTCAGCGACTCCCTCAGGTAGGGGTCAGTAGCAGGATCCGCCCGGAAGCGAGTCGGAAAAAGGAAGCCCATTCAGTTTCTGCTGCTCCGTAACTGTCTGACCCCATAACTGTCTGACCCCATAACTGTCTGTCCCCAGCGGAGGATGTCATAGATTCTACACAATTAGACTGGCATAAGCTGTGAGTTTTAACTCCCCACGTGGGGCCAATACTTCTTTCTCACCTAACACTGCATTTCAGTGCTGTCAGAAACGAGGAAATACTGGGAAATAACATATACTAGTGCATCTAGTGATTTCGTCAATTTTCTACCTGACATTACACCCCTAAATCTAAATCTTGAGAATTTCTACTTAAGCTTTACAGAAAAAGCTTTCGTGTTTGATAAGGAACATTACTGAAAATCATAATTGTAAATGTAATATGAAGTATAGAAATATAGTTAAGTAAATCTGCTACTGTCAAAATATAATGAATAAAAATAATAAAAATGGCTCTTTCCTGAACCTAATTTTAAAATCAATATTTAACCTTTAGTTTCATCATGTTTGTCTAGTTTTACATCTATTTTGTGTCTATTTTACGAGAAAACAGGCAGCTTTTCTGGTCCAGTGTCCTGAATGAATCTTTAAAGCCTTCAAAGAATGTAAAAAAGTTATTTTACTGCGTAGAAAAAGGGTTTTGTATGTAGGTCAAAGCATTTTAATAGGTTATTTATTTTATTGTTGATGATTATGAAGCTTACAGACAATGAAACCCCAAAAATCAGTGTCTCAGAAAATTTTAATATTATATAAGATCAATTGGTACTTTTGGCAGTGTGCCAAGTCCTGCTGGAAAATGAAATCCCAAATAATCTCCATAAAAGTTGTCAGTAGCAGGGGGAAGCTGTAAGATATGAAGTGCTGTAAGATTTTGTGGGAAAACAAAACTGCACTGACTTTAGACTTGATAATAAAACACAGTGGATCAACACCAGCAGATGATATACATTTTTTTCCGACCTATATATATATATATATATATAGGAAAACGTATTGATACATCCCTAGTCTTTAGCCAGTAGTATGCTGGTTAATTCTGTAACTAAAAAAATGTCTTAGAATTAGTTCTAATTTTATCCTAAATTTAAAAATAAGCTTTATGGGGTTAAATACATGCTACATCATGTTTCATCATGTTTTATCTTAACTCTTCTCTCTATCTCTCTCTTTCTGTATATGTAATGTATCATAAGTTTGCAAGGACATTAATTTAATCAGGTTTTCTCTAAACGCAGTGGAGATACAGGGTGAAGGGAAGTCTGGCACACATTACACGCCTACAGTAGGGGGCGGGGCTTAAACAGAGTTTTGGGAAAACAGCTCCCGAATAAAGCATTACTAAAGGGAACCAATGGATGAGCAGCAGAGGAGGAGGTCAGTCTTACTGTACAAGCTGTCTGAGTTTTATAGAGGAAATCCACAGCACTGTAAAACCACTGAGAGAGAGAGAGAGAGAGAGAGAGAGAGAGGGAGGAATAGAGAGAGAGAGGGATTTGTATGGTTATTAGTATTGCATTTACAGGTCTGACCCGGTCACTCTGCTGTGTAATCGTGTAAAGTAGTGAATCTGCTGGATCCTCTGATGCGTCGTTACAGTCCTTTACTCACACTGAACCCTGAACTGGGCTATAACTGGACCAGTGGGTTACAGACTGGCCTCTTATGTTTACCAGCCAATCAGGAGTGAGAACACAGGGAGAGCGAGAGGCAAACAGTGTAGATGTTCACAGATCTAGCATAACATTAGGACCACTACCTTCCTGTTTCTACACCCATTATCCATTGTAGATTAATACTAAAGTCGTCGAAACTATAAAGAAAAACACATATAATTATTTAATGAACAATAAAGTGTTAAACAAACCAGAATATGTTTTATATTTGCTTAGATGATCAGTTTTGAACATCTCTGCTGGATTTTCTCAGTCAGTTTTATGAGGTAGAGTCTCCTGGAATTCAGGCTTTCAGTTAACAGCTGTGCTGAACTCATCAAGAGTTAATTACTTGAATTTCTTGTCTCTTAATAAAGTGTTTGAGAGCATCAGTTAAAGTAAAGTAGTGAAGAGGTAGAGTTACAGGTATACAGTGAATAGTGAATATTTGAGTAATGTTCAAATCCAGGTTATGAGAAGCAACAACTACTCAACTAAGTACTAGGCACTCATCAGTGTACTGTCGACTGTGCTGAGTGATATACTCTTGAGAGCGCTATCTGGTTAGTATTCTGATATTCACAGTATTCTATGTACTGTGCTGAGTGATGGACTCTTAAGAGGTTTATCTGGTTAGTGTCCTGATACTCACTATACTATGCTAAATTATGTACTTGGCCTCCAGATTAGAGCATCTAAAAGCTTCTTCACAAAGTATTTTTGTTTGTTTAACACTGTTTTAAGTTACTACATGATTCCTTATGTGTTCCTTCATAATCTGATAGATCACTTCACTATTCATTTAATATGTAGATGCAGAAACGCATGAGGCTCTATGTATAGTGAACAGAAAGCACAGCAGCATGACGCTGGTGCATTTCTATAAAGATCAAAGTGGTAGAGTTACTCTGTTCACAGCCATGTTCACAGACAACGACAGGTGCTTCAGGGGCCCAGACACTAAATAACACACTCAGACCAGCATGCACTCACTGATTTCACCAGCAGAACATTTACAACCACAACCCAGACACTGTTAGGACTTTACTTTACTGTACACAACACAAGCCTTATGTTCACCATGACCAGAAGAAGCTCCGCCCACTTCTCTACTACAATACAGAGTTACTATATTCACTAATACCACTTTACTACAACTTTACTACTGTACACAACACAAGCCTTATGTTCACCATGACCAGAAGAAGCTCCGCCCACTTCTCTACTACAATACAGAGTTACTATATTCACTAACACATGACCAGAAGCTCCGCCCACTTCTCTACTACAATACCGAGTTACTATATTCACTAATACCACTTTACTACAACTTTACTACTGTACACAACACAAGCCTTATGTTCACCATGACCAGAAGAAGCGCCGCCCACTTCTCTACTACAATACAGAGTTACTATATTCACTAATACCACTTTACTACAGCTTTACTACTGTACACAACACAAGCCTTATGTTTACCATGTCCAGAAGCTCCGCCCACTTCTCTACTACAATACAATACTACTACTAAGACCAATTACAACTTTACTACTGTATACAACACAAGCCTTATGTTCACCATGATCAGAAGAAGCTCCACCCACTTCTCTAATACAGAGTTACTATATTCACTAATACCACTTTACTACAACTTTACTACTGTACACAACACAAGCCTTATATTCACTATGACCAGAAGAAGCTCCGCCCACTTCTGTACTACAATACAGAGCTACTATATTCACTAATACCACTTTACTACAACTTTACTACTGTACACAACACAAGCCTTATGTTCACCATGACCAGAAGAAGCTCCGCCCACTTCTGTACTACAATACAGAGCTACTATATTCACTAATACCACTTTACTACAACTTTACTACTGTACACAACACAAGCCTTATGTTCACCATGACCAGAAGAAGCTCCGCCCACTTCTCTACTACAATACACCCTTGATTAATTAGGAGAATTACTAAATGCCTTTTACGTGTTTTAAGTCAAACAAGGTGTACTTTTCCCATCATTACAATAGCAAAGACACACCGACACGCCCTAAATGAAGCTGCACTTGATGAACTGTAATACCTGCCTGCCTTTTCTTTCTTTGTTTCTTCTTTCTTTCTCTCTCTCTCTCTCTCTCTCTCTTTCTCTTCTTTCTCTTTGCCTGCACAGGAGAGGAATCGCCATAGATGAATGAACCAGACGCTTCCATTGAAGTTCATTTAATTTCTCCCAAAGTAGCAGGTGCAACTCAAAGCATGTCTGTCTCCATCTCTCTCTCTCTTTCTTTCTGTCTGGTTAGAAAAGGGGATTCGCGTGTCAAGAGTCCTTTGAGGATACTGTTACTTCCAGACAGTCAGGGAGCCACAGGAAGTCTTCTTACACGCGACGATTCTTTCGCCAGAAATTTACAGTCCAGCAGGGCCGGCCCACCGGGGGCCCCGGCCCCCCTCTCCACTTCCTGAAGGCCCCCACGGGGAGGCGGACAGCCAGGTCTGGACCCCAGGGGCTCGTCCATCCAGTGGAAATGCTTCGTTATCTTCCTGAGCCGACCTGCGAGGTAGCAATCACCCAGCAGCAGCTCCGCACCTTCCTTACCTTCCTGCAGAGCTGAGGCACTCGTGTGAGAACCTTATATATATATTGAATTTTTGCACCAGAAATGTAAAGCATAGTTGTCCAAAAGCAGTGTGTAAGACTGGTGAAGCAGAACATGATGCCAAAATGCATGTTTAAAACTGTGAATAGAAAAACAGGGCTATATCACCAAATATTGATTTCTGAACTCTTAAAACTTTATGAATATGAACTTGTTTTCTTTGCATTATTTGAGGTCTGAAAGCTCTGCTTCTTTTTTTGTTATTTCAGCCATTTCTCATTTTCTGTAAATAAATACTCTAAATGAGAATATTTTTATTTGGAATTTGGGAGAAATGTTGTCTGTAGTTTATAGAATAAAACAACAATGTTCATTTTACTCAAACATAAACCTAAAAATAGCAAAATCAGAGAAACTGATTCAGAAACTGAAGTGCTCTCTTAATTTTTTTTCAGAGCTGTACAGTTTTGCACATCTCAGCATTTTCTCAGTCAGCTTTATGAGGTAGATGTTGGTTGGTGTGGTACAGTGGATAACACCACCACCTGCCAGTGAGTTACCATGTGGGAGACTGGGGTTCAATTCCAGGTCTGGGTAAATGAATGCTGCGCTACACCACCTTGGGAAAGACTCCTAACACTACCCCAAACTCTTACTGTAAATGTACTGTAATGTAAGCGTCACCTGGAATTCAGGCTTTCAGTTAACAGCTGTGCTGAACTCATCAAGAGTTAATTACTTGAATTTCTTGTCTCTTAATAAAGTGTTTGAGAGCATCAGTTAAAGTAAAGTAGTGAAGAGGTAGAGTTACAGGTATACAGTGAATAGTGAATATTTGAGTAATGTTCTAATCCAGATTATGAGAAGCAACAAAAACTCAAATAAATAAAGAAGAAAAAATACTTTAAGAAAAAAGAAGAATTTCAGGAACTTTGAATGCTTAAGTGCAGTCATAAAAAAGACCATCACAAACATGATAATGATGAAACTGGCACTCATCAGGATAAGTTCATCAGAGTTCAGAGTCTCATAAACCACAAGTTAACAAACAGCTCCCCTGATAAGAGAATCTAAAAGCTTCTTCACAGAGTATTTATGTTTGTTTAACACTGTTTTTAAGTTACTACATGATTCATTATGTGTTCCTTCATAATCTGATAGAACTATTCACTATTCATTCGTGTAGGAAAATAAAAATAAAATAATTGAATTAGAAGGTGCATCCAAACTTTTTTTTCTAGTACTTTTGTTGTAATAACTACATCTATTAATATTGTTTACATGTCCATATCTTTACATACATAAAATGGAAAGGTTTTCATGAAGTCTCTTATTTTATCCACTCTACTTTGGTTTTTGGTCAATAATAATAATAATAATAATAATAATAATAATAATAATAAATAATAATAACTTTATTTATACACTATTTATACACTATTATTATTATATCTCTCCTGCTCTGATTTGGGGTCGGGTGTTTTGACTTTTGATTTGAAAAATGTCATGAAGTTAAATATTCCATAACTCTGCCAGAAACAACAGAGTGAAAGGCCAACATAAATCTGCCTGTACAAACACTCACAGTTATTTATTACCGCTGTGATGGTTCTGATGTGATTTATTCATATTCTTATACTACTGTCTAATCAACCAGCAGGGAATTTAGTGGAAAAAAGATCAGAGGCTCTTAATTTTGTTTTTTATAGATTAGAGTCATTAGTTAACTGTAGAGAAAGACGTATATATTACAAATAATCAGGCATGTAAAGACATATTATGTGGTACAAATCCCTAAAACAATCTTGGACCATACCAAAGTAAAATGTAATTAGTACTAAACTGAATACATAAGTAGTTTTTTGTGTATCTGTACTTTACTGAAGTAATTTCATTTTGGATTACATTTTACTTTAACCTTTATAGCTCTAGGCAATTTCTATACAATGTTTTAATAGTTTAGTGCACCTTTATTCCGAAAATAATTGCAAAGGATGTTTAGCAGACAGTCACACATGTCAGGCTTTCTGTTAAAAATTTTATCATAATGTAAAGCTCTGGAAAAAAATAAGAAACCACTTCAGTTTCTGAATCAGTTTCTCTGATTTTGCTATTTATAGGTTTATGTTTGAGTAAAATGAACATTGTTGTTTTATTCTATAAACTACAGACAACATTTCTCCCAAATTCCAAATAAAAATATTGTCATTTAGTGCATTTATTTACAGAAAATGAGAAATGACTGAAAGAGTTCAGAAATCAATATTTGGTGGAATAACCCTGGGGGGTTTTAATCACAGATTTTTTATGCATCTTGTCATCATGTTCTCCTCCACCAGTCTTACACACTGCTTTTGGATAACTTTATGCTGCTTTACTCCTGGTGCAAAACTTAAGCAGTTCAGTTTGGTTTGATGGCTTCTGATCATCCATTTTCCTTTTGATTATAGAGAAACTCATCATTTTTAACTGGTCTCTTATTTTTCTTCCCCAGAGCTGTATACACATGGAAAAACACCTGAAATGAATCAGAACTTCGGTGAGGCTTATCCAACAGTCTCAGTCACATGACTGAGAGGTGCATTCTGGGAGATTGGCACAGCTAACTAAAGTATATATATATATATATATATATATATATATATATATGTCATGTAGTAACTCAAAAGTGTTAAACAAACCAAAACACTCTCTTTTCTCTCTTACCTGAGAGAGAAGGCTGGTAACTCTTACTCTTCCTCTCCTAGGGCGTTCCTGATGAGTGCCAGTTTCATTATTATATCACATGTATTTGATGGTCTTTGTGGTGACTGCACTTGAGCATGCAATTACAAATCTATAATATAACAATATTTATAAAAAAAACATTCATAACATACTGAATGAGAATGTTACTATAAATCACATTTACTACGCTTATGTTATCATGCTGTTGTGATTGCATACAGGGGTTGAACAATGAAACTGAAACACCTGGTTTTAGAGCACAATAATTGATTGTGGTGGCGGACAGTTCTGGTGGAAACAGGAGAGTTGAGATGCACATTGAATTCTGCGTGATTTGACCAGCCGTGGTTTTATGTTTTTTGGATACAATCCGGGTTAGCACCTGAACATCCACAGCGTCCACAGTTAATCCTGTTGGATGTGGTTGGTCCTTCTTGGTGGTATGCTGAAATTTCCCTGGATACCGTGGCTCTTGATGCATCATAAAGACTTGCTGTCTTGGTCACAGATGCTCCAGCAAGACGTGCACCAACAATTTGTCCTCTTTTGAACTCTGGTATGTCACCCATAATGTTGTGTGCATTGTAATATTTAGAGCAGAACTGTGCTCTTACCCTGCTAATTGAACCTTCACACTCTGCTCTTACTGGTGCAATGTGCAATTAATGAAGATTGAACACCAGGCTGCTCCAATTTAGACATGAAACCTAAAATCCCACACTAAAATGATGACAGGTGTTTCAGTTTCATTGTCCAGCCCCTGTATATAATAATTAGGGATATCTCTTTATTCTTTCTGTTATTGGATTATAACTAAAGAGCTCTCTGACCAAAGGTTAAGAGGAAGAGTCTTCAGCTGTGGAAAAGATTCCTTCCGCATGTGCTCATCTTCAGCTCACCCGACATCAAACACACACTCACACACACACACACCTGAGAGTTTATTGGATACACCCGGTCTGTGTGTGTGTGTGTGTGTGTCATTAGAAACAGGTTTAAGTGTGAGGGTAAGGGGTCAGCAGTGGTTCAGACTGTGGGTGTGAGTGATTGGTTCACACTGCTTTAAAAACTTAAAGTTTTACTGCCACATGCCCACCCTAAACACACACACACACACACACACACACACACACACTCAGAGAACAGCTATACACCAGTCACAGATCAGCTGCTTCCACACATCAGCTCTTTCTTTACAGTTCAATCCGTTTCTCAATGATAAATTACATTTTTAACCCTTGTGTGGTGTTCGGGACCCGTTTTCATTTTTCATCAAATGATACTAAAAAAATATTTTTTCTAACTTAAACTCATTGCCATTGGCTTATTTCTTTGTGAGAAACATATATCAAAACACATTTTCGATAAACACACACTGTACAACCCCCCCCCCCCCCCCCCCCTTAACAAATTTTCTACTCATATCTTGAGTCAAAGTCAAAAGTCAAAGTGGTTTTTATTGTCATTTCAGCTATATACAGAGTACACAGTGAAACGAAAAAACGTTCCTCCAGGGACCATGGTGCACATAAACACAGTGTAGACAGAACAATAGTGCAACAGTACAAAAGTGCAGACAGACAATACAACACAATACAGACAAAGAATAATAAATAACAAGACAGTGTGCAAATTATGCAGTGTGCAAAAAGTGTGCAAAAAAGACCAGTGAGGTAGTAATTACTCTATTACACAGTGTGCAATAGAGTCCAGTGAGGTAGTAGGGTTTTAAGTGCTTTCCATTTTCTGGGGTAAGTGGGGTAAGAGTGTGTGTGCATGTACAAAAAAACCATCAGTTCAGTCTCTGCAGTTGAGGAGTCTGATGGCTTGGGGGTAGAAGCTGTTGCAGAATCTGGTCGTGCTGAGTTTAATTCATTTTCTTTTACATTTTATTAAAAAACTAATAAAAAAAGAGTAGCACTTTTTAAAAGAAATGTAACATAAGAAAGGTAAAGGGCAAATATTAACCATGTAAGCTGTTTATATTGCTTGCAATTTAGGTGAAGCAAGCATGTGTAAAGCATTTTAATGTAAAATTGCTTAATTTTGCTGAATTAAATACAAGTAACAAAGTAAACGAGTAACAAAAATATGAACACCACACAAGGGTTAAACAAATTTAAATGTATAAAATTACTGTAATTTTATTTACCAAAAACACTCACAGATATCATCACTCAGGTACCAGAGTGGACATGAATACACACACGCATACACACACACATATACGCTCACACAATTGCTGTATATACAGTGCTGTGAAAACATAATTATATAAATACACTCTACAAAAGTATTTTTATAGTTTCTGGTAAAGAGGAGAATGTAGCAAAACAGCCCCAGACCATCATACTACCACCAACATGTTTTACATTCCGTATATTATTTCTTTCTTTCAGAAATGATGTGCTAGTTTTACATCACACACTGTAACGGGACACCATCCGGGACACAAAAGTTCGACCTTTGTCTTTGTCATGATGTTTTTTGGCCAATTTGAATGGGCCTTTATGACCTCCTGGATGAGTTGTTCATGCCCTTTTGGAGTAATTTTGGTTAACTAGTCACTCCTAAGAAGGTTCACCAGTGTTCCATGTTTTCTCCATTAGTGAATAAAAGCTCTCACTGTGGACAGTAGACACAGTGCAGTAGGGGGTAATGATGGTGAGCGGCGGTGTCTGGCTAGAGTTGCCCATGTGAACAAAGCCTAGTGACTCTATATTATACAGAAATCTATATTCTACATCCACATTTAATGCAGGAGACCCCGCCCAAAACCCCAAAGATAAGAGCAGAGTTCTTTCATTAGCTTATAGTCACATGACTTATATTAGTGCATACCAAAAATTATAATATCATTGAAAAGTTACTTTATTTCAGTAATTCAGTTCAAAACTCATATATTATATAGATGTATTAAACACACAGAGTGATCTATTTTAAGAGTTTATTTCTTTTACTGTTGATTATGGCTTGCAGCTATCTTCCCTGTCCTATTAAAAACAAGTATCTCCAAAACAGCAACTTTACAGCAGAAAGAAAAAACAACAACTTTTAAACGTTCTATGGAAGTCAGTGTAAAAAGAGTTTATTTTTAGGTAATTTTTAAGTATTTCTATTGGTCCGTTCATCAAGAAATTTGATAAAATGTAAGGGACAATGTGTCTGTTCAAATTGTGTAGTAAACTTCAAATCAACAAAAATGGAGATACTTGTTTTTCATTGGACAACGATGAAATGGAAAAAAATGAAGAGAGCACTTCAGTTTCTGAATCAATTTCTCTGATTTTGTGGAATATCCCTGTTTTTTATTACAGTTTTTTATGCATCTTGCATCCATGCGTGTTCTCCTCCACCAGTCTTACACACTGCTTTTGGATAACTTTATGCTGCTTTACTCCTGGTGCAAAAATTCAAGCAGTTCAGTTTGGTGGTTTGATGGCTTGTGATCATCCATCTTCCTCTTGATTATATTCCAGAGGTTTTCAATTTGGTAAAATCAAAGAAACTCATCATTTTTAAGTGGTCTAATATTTTTTTTAGAGCTGTATATATGTAGGAGGGGTAGGCCTGTCACAATAATTGCAATAAATGCAATAAATGAATATGTATATTCAATATATATACCTCAATAATTTTTGATAATCGTGATATTTTGTCTGTTGTGTTTATTTGTATGTTTGTTCACATATATAGCAGTGAATAGCATTTTAGCCAGTCATGCGTTAATACCTGTGACTCCATAACATACACACAGTGTGAACTAAAGTAGGTGAATAAATAAGTATATAATTCCAAAACTAATCGTAATAATTTTTTTTTTTTTGCTTTTAAAAAATGTAATTTTAATTGCTTTTTTATGCTATTCTGTTCTCATTATGTCAGTGCCATTTAATAGTCTTAAAATGACAAAAATATCGTGTATTGCAATAATTTCTGGGACAATATATCATCCACAAAAAACATCTTATCGTGACAGGCCTAAGGAGGGGGGTTAAAAGATAAATATATGTTAAAAAAAATATGCATGCACCTTGTTAGTTCAAGTTCATAAGTTGCTGCAAGAATAACAAAATAAAGACCAGAGTCATAATGAACATAGTCCTGAAATATGCTGGAACACCAGAGTCACGACTTTTACATGGTCATGGACTAAGAGGCTATTTTACATAGAAAAAAATCCTAAAATGACTCAAATGAACATAGACTTCCAGGAAAAACACCAACAGCACTGTGTGTCCTGCAGATCTGAACAGCAACATCACAAACACCAGATAAACCACCACCAAATAAATCCATCTATAGCTCCTGTCATCTGCAGTCCAACAGCAGTCTGGGAATTTGAGGCCCGGTTTACAGACCTGCCTATATATAGTCTCCTCACATCATCAGAACTGCTACCACCATTTTTTTTGGTCCGGTCCACAATATGGTCTGGTTCTCATGACACATGACCCCAAACATATCCTGCTCTGATTAACAAGCATAGAGGAATAATACTGGCTGACTTTTACAGTCTCACAAGTATGCAGTGTTTCACCATTCCATGATTCCTAACTTTAATTCCAATACAGTTCAATAAAACCTTCAATACATACAGTATACCTATATAAATTATATTACATTATATTATTGTTATTTTATGTTTTTTACTTTTACATTTATTAATATACTGTTCAGCCATTCCTACAATTCTTCCTATCTTAAGGTGAACAAACACATTTTCCATTCTTTGGTGTCTTTAATATTTGCACTGGTTCCCAGAGAAGTGGGCGGAGCTTATGGAAGGACATGGTGAACATGAGGCTTGTGTTGTGTACAGTAGTAAAGTTGTAGTAAAGTGATATTAGTGAATATAGTAACTCTGTATTGTAGTAGAGAAGTGGGCGGAGCTTCTTCTGGTCATGGTGAACATAAGGCTTGTGTTGTGTACAGTAGTAAAGTTGTAGTAAAGTGGTATTAGTGAATATAGTAACTCTGTATTGTAGTAGAGAAGTGGGCGGAGCTTCTTCTGGTCATGGTGAACATAAGGCTTGTGTTGTGTACAGTAGTAAAGTTGTAGTAAAGTGGTATTAGTGAATATAGTAACTCTGTATTTTAGAGAATAGAGTTATCTCCCCAGACACGAAGCTCACACGATATATATTTCAATGTAGAATACCCTAGTGGTGGGGGTAAATTACCTAGCTATGGTTAGTAAACCTTGCTGAAGCTCAGTGATTACCTGTTCAGCAGAAAAATTGCCAGCTTGCCCTGTTTGCTCGCTGTTGTTTTCTATACCTGGCAACCTGGGATATGGAAATGGGACATCCTGATCATGTTATTAGTTACTAAAGAAAATATATTTCTTAATGATCCTTTAAATTTGTGGATCTAATGACAGAAAGACCTTTAACTGCAGAAGAGAACATGGGTCGTGTGATTATTATTGGGTGAAAACACCCTGAAATAAATGGAAGTCCCTGAACTGCATGGGCTCAGCAGGCTGTGAGGCATCAAGTCTGCCAGATTAACACGTGCTATTGGACAAACTGTGGTCTGAACAACCAGACTGTGGCCAGGGAATCTGGACAAGCATCAGACAGGAAGAAAAAATAATAATGTGTGGTTTTGGACATTAGAACCAGAACAACCCCCAGTCTGGGACATTCAGTACCCGGATCTGCTACTAAATGACTTTTCAATAATGCTGAATACAATTACTGTTAAAAGAAGAGCTTTATTTTGAAATAAAAAAAAAAATCATGTAAAAATATTACAATCAATGTGGTCTAAGGGCATATGAAACTTTATGAATTCAGCCTTAATAGAGCAACAATACCACCTTGTGGCGAATACTTGCAGTACACTAACATGTGGAAAGTCTAAAGCTCTGGAACAAAATAAGAAACCACTTAAAAATTATGAGTTTCTTTGATTTTACCAAATTCAAAACCTCTGGAATATAATCAAGAGAACTGCTTGAAGTGGCAAGGAGTTATCCAAAAGCAGTGTGTAAGACTGGTGGAGGAGAACATGCAAAGATGCATGAAAACTGGTTATTCCACCAAATATTGATTTCTGACTCTTAAACCTTAAAAATAATTGCTCTAAATGAGAATATTTTTATTTGAAATTTGGGAGAAATGTTGTCTGTAGTTTATAGAATAAAACAACAATGTTCATTTTACTCAAACATAAACCTATAAATAACAAAATCAGAGAAACTGATTCAGAAACTGAACTGCTCTCTTAATTTTAATTTAAATTTTGGTTTTATTTTAAAAGCTACAGACAATATTTCTCCCAAATTTCAAATAAAAATATTGTAATTTAGAGTATTAATTTACAGAAAATGAGATATAATGCAAAAAAAAAAAAATCCTGCATGCTTTTGGATATTTTTTTTTTTTAGAGCTGTACTCATACACAAAAAGGGAGCATGTACAGGAATTTAAAAGGCAACTCACATTAATTGGCCAGTGTCCTATTTATTGGTCCATAAATTAATTTTTTTCGGTCCCCATGGGTAGCAGTTTTTGGCACGCGGGCCAAATTTGGCACGACAACTATTATTTTTTATTATATATTATAATATAATAATATAAAATTATTCCTGTATTTTCTAAATATATATTAATATAGATGGTCCATTAAATTGTGAGGGTGGGTGGTGTAACCTTTCGAGCTGGGTTAAATCGGTCACAAGTTGCAAAAGTCTGTGAACCCCTGAGCTGAGTCCGTTCTCCATTTTTAAACTAAAATTTTGAGTCTGGAGTCCTCTGGTCACTGCAGGTCAGGTGTGGAAGCTCCCAGGTAGGTGCGCAGGTCTGAGATGCTGGATTTGATGATCTTGGCGGGGATGGTCTTCATCTGCAGCCTCTGATAAGCAGCGAATCTGTGGCAGCCACCGAACGAGTAGTAGTAGTTCCCTCCCTGCTCTCCTGTGATCCACAGCACGTCTATGGGAGGAACGATGCCGGTATCAGACGTCTTCTGTGGAAACGTGGATGTAAACGTGAGGTAAATCTACAAACCACAGTATAATAATATCAGCTTCCCTGTTAGAGAAATACAATGGTTCTCTTGTTCTGTGGGAGCTCACAGCACACCTGAAGAGCAGCCATCAGGAACACTGACTAGATACCTGCTACAGGTGTTTTAGCAGCTGAAATAGACCAGCATTATGACCTCATGGCTCAATAAAATCAAAAGCTTGCTGTTGATGGTCCTGCTGTTTAACTGCAGTGGTCTTATGGTCAAGCTTGGTCATACTTAGGAATACACTGAATATATATATAAATCAAAATGATAAATTATAGTTTTAAACTTTTCTTTTAGTTTTGTAATTGCTTTCATTTAACCCATACAAGTTTTTAAAAAGTGTTAAAAGGTGCTAAAAAATTCCGACCCAATTCCAAGTCAATGTTTTGAGATACTTAGTTGTTATTTTGTGACCGGAAGTTGTTATTTTTAGATACAAATAGCTAATTTGAGTTAAGAAGTTGTAATTTTAAGACACCAAGTCAATCTTTTTATATAGGAAGTTGTTATTTTGATTTAATAAGTTGTTATTTTGAGAAAGGAACTTGTTATTTTGAGACAATACATCAATAATTTGAAACAGGAAGTTGTTATTTTGAGATGCTAAGTTGTTATTTTGAGAAAGGAATTTGTTCATTTGAGATATTAAGTCAATATTAAGTTGATAATTTGGGATAGGAAGTCGTTATTTTGAGATAGGAAGTTGTTATATTGAGATGTGCATTTGTTATACCTCAAAATAATGACTTAGCATAGCAATTTACTTAATAATAATAACAGTAGAAAAACGTTTTAACATGTAACAACAGTTTTGATTGGTCTGAGATTGCTAAGGTGGGAGGGGCAGAGCGTTACAGGAAGTAAGTCAGAGAAGTCCGACGGTGAGTGAAAACAACAAGCAAATCTTCACTAAAAAAGCAATTAATCAATTAATCAATTAAGAAAGTAAGAAAGTGAGCAATTGGGCTTACTAACAAGACAACGTGCTCCCAAAAAAATATTTACCTGCTCTTATATATTAAACAGCCTGAATTTATGAATAAACTTTAGATACCGGCCCATAATTAGCTGAACTACAGTACTCAGTACAGTACTCTCCATTTCAAAACAGTTTATTTATATTAATATTTATTAGCTGCATTTTCTAAATAAATAATAATTTAAGCTCATTAGAGCTCATATAAAGCTTAACTGATTGTTCTGGATAAGTCATTTACTAAAAGTGTCCCTCTGAAACTGTTTAAAATGTTGAATTAAATAAGAGTTTAAAAGTTTACCTGTATGGTCTGCATGAGGCTCTGTACTTTATTCTGGTCCAGAACCGGAGGGATGGGTCTGATGAGCAGCTCTATGGGGATCAGATGAACCTCAGTGATGTTGTCGGAGTGAATAGAGCGGTTCTCCGGGGTTAAACTGCCCATAGCGCTGCTGAGAGTTCTGGTACCGGTCCGCTGTACAGAACTGACCCCAGACCTGCTGTTAACTCCGTAAAGAACCCTGTACAAAACTCGCAACATCACCCTGACCAGCAGAATCAGCCATAAACACGCGCTTGTGCGCATGCGCCCTCACTGCGGCTGCGCTCACACCCAACAAACAACAGGCAAAATAAAAGTCTTTTTCTGGTACAGTTGTAAATTATTGTTTTTTATTTAAATTTACATTTACAAGTATTGAAATTACACAAAAAATAAATTAGACATTATTTTAAAGATAATAAGTCATTATTTTTGAGATAATAAGTCATTAATTTGAGATAATAAGTTTTTGTATTTGAGATAAGTCATTGTTTTTTAAATAATAAATAATTTTCCTTGTAATAATAAGTAATAATTTTTGAGATACAAAGTCATTATTTTTGAAATAATAAGTCATTATGTTTTAGATAATAAGCCATTATGTTTGAGATACAAACTCACAATTTTGAGATAAAAAGTCATTCATTTGAGATAATAAGTTTTTATATTTGAGATAATAAGGTATTATATTTAAGATAAGTCATTGTTCTTTGAGATAATAAGTCGTTATTTTTTAGATAAATCATTATTTTGAGATACAAAGTCACCATTTTGAGATAATAAGTCATTATTTTTCAGGCACTAAGTCATTAATTTTAAGATAATAAGTCATTAATTTGAGATAATAAATTTTTATATTTGAGATAATAAGGTATTATATTTGAGATAACTCATTGTTTTTTACATAATAAGTCGTTATTTTTTAGAAAAATCATTATTTTGAGGTACTAAGTCATTATTTTAAGACATTAAGTCATTGTTTTTGAGATAATAAGTCGTTATTTTTTAGACAAATCATTATTTTGAGATATTAAGTCATTATTTTTGAGATGTTAAGTCATTATTTTGAGATACTAAATCATTATTTTGAGGTACTAAGTCATTATTTTAAGACACTTAGTCATTATTTTTGAGATAATAAGTTGTTATTTTAAGTCACTACAACCAACAAAGGGCAAGTTAAACGCCTTTTTCTTGTAAAATTATGAATCATTATTTTTTATTTAAATTGACACATAAGAAGTGAAACTACACCATATTTAATGCAAGTGACAATTGATGATATCGATTATTAAGATTTATCAGAAACTTATCAACCAACCCAGGCTGAGGATTACCACCAGAGGGAGGCACAGACTTACATTTTCATAAGAGCTCAATAAATATCATTTAACCAGTTTTAATCAGTGAAACAGGCATTCTGGATATACAGAATATTCTCTTATTAACAATAAGATAATGATAAAATCTGATTTCAGGTTAAGTCCACTATATTTTAAACATTATGTTACATGTATAGACCACAATTCAGGTCTTATTAAAGAAGAAAATTAAGGTGGTATTACAAAAAAAACATTAGTATCTTGAAAAACACTTAACATAGTATTAATCCTGTAAGTTCCAAGTAATATTAGTGTAGGAATTTGAATTTATGAGATCCGAGAATTAGACAAAATACCTGTTTTATAGTCCTATAAAACATAAAACTCAAACTTTCATCATATCGAACCACTACATTTGTAAATATCTCATTCTCATTTATTAAAGGTGAATGTTTAAAGTGATATTACTGTAGCAGTTTGAAGTAATGGGAAGAATAACCTAGGAAAAGTGTCCATTTGGTTTTGCTTAAACCAAAATTTGGAGTCCAATAAAACCAGCATATCGAACTGTTATCAAATGACACTATTCAATTCTTAGGATTTAATTGTGAACCACAAAATAATTGTGTTTAGTGCTCCCAAATAGCTAATGCCAGCCCTGAACACACCTAAACTTTCCAAAAAAGTTATAAAGTAGAACTTGCGTATACTTGATGAAAGTGATGATAGATGAATATAGATTCTCTGCTCAGACCTCTAATGACATCTTCACTATAAAACTTAACAGTGAGGATACGTCTTCATTCTGCTCTATAATAAATATATGCAGCCGATTCATTTACATATCAAACGTGCTTTCCAGATAATTGCAGAATCAGCTAATGAAACGGAGCACAGGGTCGCTGACGGTCATTATGTACAGCTATGTGTTTGAACTCACATGCTAACGAGCACCTCATTAAAATAATGGTCAGAAAACGACCCTTTACCCCCGATAACAGCATTGTTTAGCAGCGGGGACTGGAGGGACAGGGGGACAGGGCCTGCCGGTCCTCGTATAACCTAAAAAAATAGTCTACAGGTGTTAATAGATAATTACTGGCATGCTAATACATCTATAATCAATTACATATACATTTTGACAGTCTGTGCTATATATAAACAGCACTCTATATATATAAACAGAAAAACTAAGACCACTTCATTTGAGTAAAATGAACATTGTTGTTTTATTCTATAAACTACAGACAACATTTCTCCCAAATTCCAAATAAAAATATTCTCATTTAGAGCATTTATTTGCAGAAAATGAGAAATGTCTGAAATAACAAAAAAAGATGCAGAACTTTCAGACCTCAAATAATGCAAAGAAAAAAACAAGTTCATATTCACAAGTTTTAAGAGTTTAGAGATCAATATTTGGTGGAATAATCCTGGTTGGTTTTTAATCACAGTTTTTTTATGCATCTTGGCATCATGTTGTCCTCCACCAGTCTTACACACTGCTTTTGGATAACTTTATGCTGCTTTACTCCTGGTGCAAAAATTCAAGCAGTTCAGTTTGGTGGTTTGATGGCTTGTGATCATCCATCTTCCTCTTAATTTTATTCCAGAGGTTTTCAATTTGGTAAAACTCATGAGAAACTCATAATTGTAAGTTGTTTTATTTTTTTATATATACAGAGCTGTATATAATGTATGTAAAGTCTTATATACACATACATATAGCGTATTTTTCACACTATAATGCGCACCGGATTATAAGGTGCATTAAGTAACACTAGTAAGAAACAAGGGTGTCGCCATGTTTCTTTTCTAATTCAGCAGGTTTCGATGCTGAGGGCACCTAAGTAAACAAAACTGTAATTCTTAAAAAATCTTGAAAACTGTTTATTTAAACTGTTTTTTAAGCTTTCATTTCCAGATTTTCACTCATGGGCTGGGTGCAGCAGCATTAGCATTAGCCGCTAAATGCTGCTCTAGCAGTACTAAACAGGGTTAGCAGCAGGCTACTGGCTGATAATACTCGCCTCTGAACGTCAAAAAAGATGATAAGTGCTTAGCGCTGTTAGCGGCTAATGCTAACCTGACTGGTAGAATTCATACATTAGGCAAACTGGACTGTAAGGCGCACTGAATTTGGAACTTTTGGGAAAATTAAAGTGCGTCTTTTAGAGCGAAAATTATGCTCTAGATATAATTTTTAATTCAACGCTGTCCCATGAAAAACAAGTAACTTCAAAACATTAACCTTACAGGAGATAAAGGAGGATAAAACCTTCTTAACTTTCAATGGAAGTCAATGTAAAGAGAATCTATTTCAGGTCATTTTAGAGAATGTTTTATTTGTTTTTCATCAAGGAATTTTGACAGTGTAAAGGAGAGTTTGTGTGTTTAAATTGTGTAGTAAATTATATATGTATATATATATATATATATATATATGTGAGTGTGTGTGTGAGAAAGAGAGATGTAGAGTATTTTACAATAGGTCATAAAAGGGACATCTCACACATAGATAATTAGCTGTTAATATTAGATTTGACTCCCATGAGACTCCAATCACTGGAGCTGCTGTAGAAAATTACCTGCCAAGTGCCTGTCGACAGAGACACCAGCTATTTTTATTTATATCCCTTTCTCTTTTCTCTCTCTCTCTCTCTCTCTCTCTCTCTCCTGATGCCGTTCTGTGCATTGAAAGTGATAATGATAGCTGGGAGCTCTTGCCGTTGGATTATGCGCTGGCGTTTGGGGACGAAGTAATTGAAATGGATTTATATAGGCGCTGTGCTGACAGGTTGTTAGAGCTGATTTGTACTGCAGTTGGGCCGACTGCTCATTTTATATTATACTCCAGCCTGGCTCTGATCCCCGGACACAGATTCCAAGATTTAAATGAACCTTTAGTGGAGAATTCCCATTCACACTGTAATGCAGTCAAACACCAGATTTAATTTACATTTTAATAAATCAGTTCCAATCATTTCTGTGTTTGGATCTGATGCTTTGCTAATTTCTCACTGCTTTCATCGCATTTATTTTGATCTGTCATAATAATACTGTGGATTGTTAGAAGGATTGTGAGTTTGAATCCTGGGTCATGCTGCTTCTGCATCAGCAGCCGGAGTCTGAGAGAGAGTACAGTAGAGGACATGCTGCTTCTGCATCAGCAGCTGGAGTCTGAGAGAGAGAGTACAGTAGGTCATGCTGTTTCTCCATCAGCAGCCAGAATCTGAGAGAGAGTAAAAAGAGTACAGTAAGATATGCTGTTTCTCCATCAGCAACCGGAGTCCGAGAGAGAGTACAGTAGGTGATGCTTTTTCTCTATCAGCAGCCGGAGTCTGAGAGAGAGTAGAGAGAGTATAGTAAGATATGCTGTTTCTCAATCAGCAGCCAGAATCTGAGAGAGAGTAAAAAGAGTACAGTAAGATATGTTGTTTCTCCATCAGCAGCCGGAGTCCGAGAGAGAGTAGAGCGAGAACAGTAGGACATTCTGCATCTCCATCAGCAGCCGGAGTCTGAGAGAGAGTAGAGAGAGTACAGAAGAACATGCTGTTTCTCCATCAGCAGCCGGAGTCTGAGAGAGAGTAGAGAGAGTACAGAAGAACATGCTGTTCCTCCATCAGCAGCCGGAGTCTGAGAGAGAGTAGAGAGAGTAGAGTAGGTCGTTCTGTTTCTCCATCAGCAGCCGGAGTCCGAGAGAGAGTACAGTAGGTGATGCTTTTTCTCTATCAGCAGCCGGAGTCTGAGAGAGAGTAGAGAGAGTATAGTAAGATATGCTGTTTCTCAATCAGCAGCCAGAATCTGAGAGAGAGTAAAAAGAGTACAGTAAGATATGTTGTTTCTCCATCAGCAGCCGGAGTCCGAGAGAGAGTAGAGCGAGAACAGTAGGACATTCTGCATCTCCATCAGCAGCCGGAGTCTGAGAGAGAGTAGAGAGAGTACAGAAGAACATGCTGTTTCTCCATCAGCAGCCGGAGTCTGAGAGAGAGTAGAGAGAGTAGAGTAGGTCGTTCTGTTTCTCCATCAGCAGCCGGAGTCCGAAGACAGCCAGCAGTCAGTTTGTTCAGCAACTGTTTTACAAGCAGACTGGTGGACTATTTAGCGACGTCATGTTTCGGGCAGGTGGAGTGTGTGAGTGTGAGTGTGTGTGTGTGTGTGTGTGTGTGTTCTACAGTGAGGCAGGTGTTTTGTGAATGGAGCTGTGTTATGCACCTGTGTGTGGAGCTCTGTGGGATCTGTCAGATGATGATTACAGGGTCTTTATCAGTCGAAGATTCATGGACAGACAAAAACACAGCAAACCAGAGTTTGTAACAGTGCTAAAGTCACAAGTCAATGCTTAACTGGGATTTTTAATCAGGCATGGATCTGGAAATGCAGGTGGCCATGACATATCATCTGTCTTCAAAGCAAACTATTGAGGCAGCAGTATGCGGAGTAAAGTATTGTCCTGTTGAAATAGTGCACCAGAGTGTGCAGTGTTCAGAAGAGGATGCAATATCTCTTTAGCGTAAGGTTGGGCAGTTTGAAGAGCCACTAAACACTAAACCATATTTTGTCATTAATAGCTGAAACATGTTCTTCCTATGAAGTAATGAAACATACCAGTCTTGCTTTAAAAAAAAAAAAAAAAACATTTCCTAACCTTTAAAAACACTTTTCTTGTGGTAATTTCTGCCTTTGCAGCGCCCTCTCAGGTGTAACTGTGCTATAGGCGAGGATGATGCTTCCGTATAGGTTGGTATGCAGACACTCAATATTGCAAACATCCTTCACATCCAGCAATCTGTGTTCTCACTGCGATCATAAGCACACTGCTCAGACCAATCAGCTCTCCCTCCTGCCACACCCCTAAACCCATACATCACCCAGTGCCCCTCCCAAACTACCCCTTTTTTTTTTTTTAGCATTTTTCAAATTTGAGCTGAGGGTGAAGTCACAGCAAAATACACCCCACATAATGACACCAGACCTTCTGGATGTTGATCTTGGTGCTGACCACAGTGTCTCTTCACACATGGATTCGTTGATTGTCTCAACCAAGATAAAAGCAGGACTCATCACTAAAGAAGAGTCACTTCATGGCAGTCTGGCACGACTACCCACCAAGTTTCTTTCCTGTCCGTTCATTCCTTCCGAGTTTATCTACCCTAAGATGTCCCCCAGCGTGTCTTGTGGAAGTTAAGGAGGATACAGTCTGCTTTCAGAGGGAACAATACAAACTTCTCGCTTTTCTTACAAACTTTCTAAAAGACGCGCTGCGAGAATCACGTTATTCATCTTCGCCCACCAGCATAATAATTATATCTAATAAATAACAACACTGCGTTCAGTCCCGCTTCACCTCCCTGCACAGACTTCTATTCTCAAATATCCCCCCCTCTCCTTCCTCTCTTCTTGAAGACAGTTTCTTTGCGAGTCTTTTGCTTGGTTCTATTTCCAGCCGCTGTCTCAGAGTCGCTCTCAGTCGACGGCTGATGAAGAGCGTGTCGCGCAGATTTCTGAGCGGCCCGAGTTTCTTCTCCTGACAGCGCTTCAGAGGAGCGGCAGAAGGGGAACGAGGACCTCCTGCCAGCGGAGGGAGGACCAAGCAGATGGGCTTCAGCACAAACAACTCAAAACATCAAGCGCGGCCAGCTAAAGAGCCCGGCCGTCACCGGCGATGAAACGCGGCGTGGAAGAGAAGGCTTTTAATGAGGCTCCGGTCGGCCGGGATGCTTCGTACCCAACCAAGACAAATTGTCGAGTCTTAAAAGAAGCTCTTATATAATTGCAGCGCTGTTGCGTCCAGAAACTGCTGGAGAGAAGAAAACAGACGAAAACAGACAGAAACAGATGGAAACAGACAGAAACAGACAGCCTTAAAGGGGACAAATTATATCTCTTTCTACACAAGTTATAAAAGGTCTATGGGCTATACGAAACATGTTCATGAAGTTCTTTACACAAATCACTCTCTTGCTAGCTCTATTCTTAGTTAGTTTTAGTTTGTGTTATATAGCAAAACACGGACAAGCCTGTTTATAATTAACAGGCGATAGAAGCACAAAACTCATCATTTGACTTCCCACAGACAGTAGGTACAGATTCCTTCCTCAGATGAAGTCTTCCTCTAATAATTGATATACACTATATTGCCTATAAAAATATTCTGTGCTCGCCTGCATTGCGTTTAGTGATTTTAGATGGAGCTGCTCTGCCAAGGAAACTCACGAAAACTATTCCACAAATCTCTCTACACTCTGCTGTTGTGTCCAGAAACTGCTGCAGAGAAGAAAACAGACAAAATCAGACAGAAACAGACAGTCTTAAAGGGCACAAATTATATCTCTTCATGAAGTTCTTTCCACAAAATCGCTCTCTCGCTAGCTCTATTCTTCAGAATGGGCCATTTAAGGGCTCTGACACTTTTACGCAAATAAGCTGTAGCTGGCCACACCCCATGTTTACCCTGAGTGTTTACCACTCATTAGCATTAGCTTTTGCTATATGGCAAAACACGAACAAGCTAGTTCATGATTAACTGCGATAGAAGCACAAAACCCTTCATTTGACTTTCCACGGACAGTAGGTACAGATGCCACCCTCAGAGGAAGTCCTTCTCTAATTATTTGTATGCAGTATATTATCTATACAAGTATTCTGTGCTCGCCTGCATTGCGTTTAGTGATGTTGGATGGAGTTTGGATGGAGCTGCTTGGCCAAGGAAACTCACCAAAACCATTCCACGAATCTCTCTACTCTCACTCTACTGTTGCATCCAGAAACTGCTGGAGAGAAGAAACAGATGAAAACAGACAGAAACAGACGAAAACAGGCAGCCTAAATGGGACATATTATATCTCTTTCTACACAAGTTAGAATAGGTCTATGGGCTATACGAAACATGTTCATGATTTTTTTTTTTTTTACACAAAATCTCTCTCTTGCTAGCTCTATTCTTCAGAATGGGCCATTTAAGGGCTCTGACACCTTTACGCAAATAAGCTGTAGCTGGCCACACCCCATGTTTACCCTGAGTGTTTACCACTTGTTAGCATTAGCTTGTGCTACATGGCAAAACACGAACAAGCTAGTTTATAATTAACTGCGATAGAAGCACAAAACCCATCATTTGACTTTCTACGGACACTAGGTACAGATCCCACCCTCAGATGAAGTCCTTCTCTAATAATTTATTTACACAGTTTGGATGGAGCTGCTCGGCCAAGGAAACTCAGTAAGACAGATGGTCTACAAATGGAGAAAGGTTAGCACTGTTGCTGCTACTCTCCCTAGGCGTGATAAAGTCCTGTAAAGATGACTGCAAGAGCACAGCGCAGAATGAGGGCGTGAGACCAGTGCTGTATAATTACAACATTCTAACTTGTGCATTTTTTTTGTTATTTTGATATATTGTGATTATCACACCATATCTTTATATAGAATAGGTTAGCATTAAAAAACTTAGACCTGTGTTACAGACCATTTTCTTGAGCCTGGCCCAAGTTTGAGCATCTAAACTCTAATCAGGACCAGCAAGACCAGACTGGACATGGTCATGGTGCTCAACCAGCTCAGTTAAAGTGTTGAAAGCTTTTGTAAAAGCATTCAGCAGTACAGTTATTATAGTAGTGTATTATAAAATCATATTTAGCTGCGTGAGGAAGAGTCACGAACTGAACTATTTATAAAGACTAGTGCTTTGAAGGGTGAACTTCCCGTTCTCCAAGGATCCACCGCTGAGCGTCCTCCCTGACTCAATCTGCTCTATCTATTTTCAAACGTACTCACAACCTCTCATCCTGTCCTCTCTACACTGCCGTTTATAACCATTTATAATACTTAAAAAAGAAGTACTGATGGTGTTTATTTTAAACACTGTATGCTTTTCGTGTTTTTTAGTATTATTGTGAAGATATTACCCGAAAAAGTATGTTTTTCTACATTAACTTTGACTTTTATTTGATTTCAACTAATATAAACCCAAGATATTTCATGTTTTAGCTCCTCAACAACAAATCCATTCCTGCAGATAATTCCAAACACTGTTTGGAAAAAAACACTTAACATACAGCTCTGCATAAACATTTTTTATTATGAGTTTCTTTGATTTTATCAAATTAAAAACCTCTGGAATATAATCAAGAGGAAGATGGATGATCACAATCCATCAAACCACCAAACTGAACTGCTTGAATTTTTGCACCAGGAGTAAAGCAGCATAAAGTTATCCAAAAGCAGTGTGTAAGACTGGTGGAGGAGAACATGATGTCAAGATGCATGAAAAAAACTGTGATTAAAAACCAAGGATTATACCACCAAATTTTTTTTTTTTTTTTTTTTTTTTTTTGGCCCAACCACCACCCCCCCTCTTCGGAGGACAATTAATACTTTATTTTTATTTATTTATTTATTTATTTTTTATTATTATTATTATTTTTATATATATTTTTTTTTTGTGTGGATATAGTTGTGGGAGTTCAGGGTTGGAAGGATCGGAGTGTGAGGTACAGGAGGGGGGTACAAGAAGAAGAAAAAGAAAAGAAAAAAAAAAACTAAACAAAAAACAAACAAACAAACAAAAAAAATAATAATAATAATAAAATAAAATAAACATAAAATACACAAACATACATACATACACATACTCACATATCTAACTATACATATGCTTATACATATACACACGTACATAAATATACATACATATTAATACATACACATAAATACATACAAATACATACACACACGCACAGTTACTTCTATTCTATTGTTTTTTGCAAAAATATGTCATGTGTTACGGATTATGTCCACCAAATATTGATTTCTGAACTCTTAGAACTAAAAAAAAAATACAATGTTCATTTTACTCAAACATAAACCTATAAATAGCAAAATCAGAGAAACTGATTCAGAAACTGAAGTACTCTCTTCATTTTTTTCCAGAGCTGTATTTTTATATTTTACAATATTATTATATATTTTTTGTTGAGTATCTTGTTGCATTAGTCTCTCTCTCTCTATATGACACACTGTGTGTTATTGAAACAAACTTTGAGCCTCTTCTGATGGAGTGTGAGTTTGGCCAGTAGAGGACGCTCTATTGAAGCACAAAGCAGCCTGTTATAAAGAGCTGAGTAGTAGTGTTTAGAGGACAGTGTGAACATTGTTGTTTTATTCTATAAACTACAGACAACATTTCTCCCAAATTCCAAATAAAAAATTCTCATTTAGAGCATTTATTTACAGAAAATGAGAAATGTCTGAAATAACAAAAAAGATTCAGAGCTTTCAGACCTCTAATATAGCAGAGAGTTCAGAAATCAATATTTGGTGGAATAACCCTGGTTTTTCATGTTCTCCTCCACCAGTCTTACACACTGCTTTTGGATAACTTCAAGCAGTTCAGTTTGGTGGTTTGATGGTTTGTGATCATCCATCTTCCTCTTGATTATATTCCAGAGGTTTTCAATTTGGTAAAATCAAAGAAACTCATCATTTTTAAGTGATCTTATTTTTTCCCTAAAGCTGTATATATAATATTTTACATTTTGATACATTTTTTTTTATTCAAAGCAGTAGCATTCTTGAGTTTTATAGCAGTTTATTTACTATTAAAAGTATTAAAAGTGCTCTTTCACATATTCTGTGCGTTTACACATTCTCAGCAGAGAGGTCTCCAAATCCACAAATCCCTAAAATTTACAGACTATCACTTTAATATATAAAAATGTCTTTGTGTGTCTCTTATCGCTCAATATTAGATACATCATATTAAACAACTCATCTTGTTTTGTTCTGTTTTTGTTACAGCAGAGATGTTTTAGAGAAGATGAGGAGTAAAGCGCCAGCAAATATTTGGTAATCCTTTGGATTGAAGGAGACAGCTTGGATCCCAGAAGGACTACAAGACGGATGCTGAGCTGCTAATTTTCTCCTGGACTGGTAGGACTAACTATTCTTAACTAGGCAATTTAGCTAGATATGATTAGCAACTAGAAGGGAGTAGTAATTTTAACATTCAAGTAGTCATGCTCTGTGGTCTGTGTGCAGCAGGGTTATCATTTAGAGAGTATTTGAGGTAGGTAAAGTCATCCAGACTAATGAATCAATCAAACTACTTTTATAATAATACACTGCCACCGCGAAAATTCTCAAAGTCCTCCTGCATTTGTTTGGAGAGAAAGAATAAACAGCAGTAAATACTGGTAATCTTTTGGATTGATCGAGACAGCTTGGAGCCTAGAAGGACTACAAGACGGATGCTAAGATGCTTATTTTCTCCTGAAGGTAATAATATAATATAATATTTGTCCTGCATTCGTTATGTAGATTCAGTGTCCTCAACCTGGCAACCCATATGAGCTTCACATCTTGTTTTAAAGTTGGACTATAAAAGTTGTTATAGTATTTTTTTATTTTTCATACAGTATTGTTCCTTTAACCGTGTCCAGAAGAGGCGTCAACCTCTCTGGGCTCAGAGGAACCTGGTGGAACCTGTGATGGACCATCACACGATGTTCTTCCTCATATCTTGTCTTCTATAAATCATCCAGGGGCTTCAAATTAAACAACTCCACTTGTTTTGTTCTCAAAGTTCCACCAGGCTGAAGAGGGTTATGCTGGGTCAGCCTCCTCTCAGACAACTGAGCTTTTAACGCTTGTATATTCAATATTGCAGATGGTTATTAATTATTTATCCTTTATGCAATCTAATGGCTCCCTCACAAATGGGTTTTTTTGTAAGAACCCCACCCCATAGTTCGGCGTTCCAAGGAAAGGAACAGTGAAAAGCATTTACACACATCAGGATATTCTTTATATTATATTATATTATATTAAATTATATTATATTCCTTATACATGCTTTGTGTTTTGTGTTGAACCTTAACCCGAACTTTGGAATCAAACAAAGCAAACAGAACGTCTGACCATCATTGTTCTGAAAGTTTTAACGCTAATAGATTTAATTATCTAATATTTTAAATTATAAATAGGATTTTTTAAAGCTTATCTCTGGCAAAATAAAGGTACAGTAAACTCTTAAACTCTACAGGTTGTATAATATAAGATTAACCCCTTCCTATTAACCCTAATATTGGTCAATCCATTGATTTAAGGCCTTTTAATCATATTTAACATTTATTTTTCATATATTGAAGCTGGGTAATGCTAACATGTAGCTTCCACATCTTTACCAACCTGTTTTCCAGTTTAAAACAGGGAATTCTTTACTTTTTAATAAATCAAACACTGTTTAAGTACAGAATGATTAACATTTGACGTAAAAAAAAGAGAATTCTGGTAACCCTGCTTTTATAATCAAATTTATTTTTATTTTACAGTTTAAAAAGCTGTATAAAACAGATAGTTTATGTATTCATGCGTGGTAAATTAAAACAATGATTTTCTTAATGCTTCATTACATAAAAAACAAAATAATTGGGGATATGGACACTTATGATTATGTTACTTATGTTTCGAATGATTTATGATAAATTATTTTCATTATTATGAGCGATATATCAGAGATATAAAATAAATAGATTAATCTCATAACAGTAGGTCATGCTGCTTCTCCATCAGCAGCCGGAGTCAGAGAGAGAGAGAGAGAAAGAGAGTACAGTAGGTCATGCTGTTTCTCCATCAGCAGCCGGAGTCTGAGAGAGAGGGTACAGTAGGTCAGGGTGCTTCTCCATCAGCAGCCGGAGTCAGAGAGAGAGAGAGAGAGTACAGTAGGTCATGCTGTTTCTCCATCAGCAGCCGGAGTCTGAGAGAGAGGGTACAGTAGGTCATGCTGCTTCTTCTACATCAGCAGTCAGAGTCTGAGAGAGAGAGTACAGTAGGTCAGGATGCTTCTCCATCAGCAGCCGGAGTCTGAGAGAGAGAGGGTACAGTGGGTCATGCTGCTTCTACATCAGCAGCCAGAGTCAGAGAGAGAGAGAGAGTACAGTAGGTCAGGGTGCTTCTACATCAGCAGCCGGAGTCTGAGAGAGAGAGAGTACAGTGGGTCATGCTGCTTCTACATCAGCAGCCAGAGTCAGAGAGAGAGAGAGAGAGTACAGTAGGTAAATAAAAAAAAAATTACATAAAAGACAAGATAAATAGGGATATGGTATTTTTCCCAGTAATATATAATATATATTTTTTGTTTTAAGAGTTTTATCAGAGAAATAAGATAAATCATTTGCAACACTTCAAATGTTATGGCACATGTATTAATTATGTATAAAGTCTGTGTGTATGGAATAGAAATGTGATGAAATAGTACAGTATAGTGTGTGATGAAACAGGTGAAATAAATTGATGTAAATTTTGCTGACAGTAACTCAGATCTAATATTGAAGCCATTGCATGACATCTGTGAATTAAATGAGCGCAGAAGCAGATGTGTGTCGTTTTTTATAATCCGGATAATACAGTAATTGATTAACGAAGCGCTCAGACACAGATTTATCACCAGATGTTCCTGTTCTCACGTCATCACATCATTTATTAAAACTACACACATGCACATTCATGGCTTTTACTAACATTTAAAAACAGAAACCTCACTGATATAACAGAGCTCATTCTACATCAGCAGCCGGAGTCTGAGAGAGAGAGAGTACAGTAGATCATGCTACTTCTTCTCCATCAGCAGCCGGAGTCTGAGAGAGAGAGAGTACAGTAGATCATGCTACTTCTTCTCCATCAGCAGCCAGAGTCTGAGAGAGAGAGAGTACAGTAGATCATGCTACTTCTTCTCCATCAGCAGCCGGAGTCTGAGAGAGAGAGAGTACAGTAGATCATGCTACTTCTTCTCCATCAGCAGCCAGAGTCTGAGAGAGAGAGAGTACAGTAGATCATGCTGCTTCTCCATCAGCAGCCTTAGTCTGAGAGAGAGAGTACAGTAGGTCATTATCCTGTACAACAGAGGAAACTCTTGCTCTTCCTTTCCGGAGCCGGTCCTGATAAGTGCCAGTTTCAACATTGTAATGTTTTTGATGTTTTTTGTGGCGACTGCACTCTTCTTTTCAGATTCACTGACCTTTATTTTTTTCCTAAAGTCATTTTTTTCTATAAAAATATAAAAAAAACATATTCTGGTTTGTTTACACATTTTTTTTTGTTTGCTAAATAATATGTTTTTCTTCATAGTTGATAATAAATGACCACTAAATTTAAGGTGCGTCAAAAATGTACACTGGTACTGTATATATGTAGAGATCACTTCAGTTTCTGAATCAGTTTCTCTGATTTTGCTATTTATAGGTTTATGTTTGAGTAAAATGAACATTGTTGTTTTATTCTATAAACTACAGACAACATTTCTCCCAAATTCCAAATAAAAAAAGATTGTCATTTAGAACATAATGCGATATTTGGTGGAATAATCACAGTTTTTTATGCATTTTATGCATCTTATCTTTTTATGTATCAATAAACCAGATATATTTATATTCATAAAGTTTTAAGAGTTTATAAATCAATATTTGGTGGAATAACCCTGGTGGTTTTTAATCACTGTTTTCATGCATCTTGGCATCATGTTCTCCTCCTCCACCAGTCTTACACACTGCTTTTGGATAACTTTATGCTGCTTTACTCCTGGTGCAAAAATTCAAGCAGTTCAGTTTGGTGGTTTGATGGCTTGTGATCGTCCATCTTCCTCTTGATTATATTCCAGAGGATCTCGTCATTTTTAAGTGGTTTCTTATTTTTATTTTTCAGAGCTGTATATACTGTATGTTCTGCTTGTCTTTCTGTGTCTTTCTCCTGCTGTAACGCTCCACCTGACCTATAGCACTCTCTGCTTTAACCTCGCTATCAGAGCCCTGCTCTTACTCCCATAATTCAATTTAACTCCATTCTATATTTTTCTCGCCGTTCTTTAAGCCGTGCCGCTGGAAACGCTCTGGTCCAGCATAAAATCAATGTTCCATTAAATTTTAATCATTAAGAATGGCATAACGACACCAGAACAGATGCTTCTGCCTTCAGACTCCCCTCTCCCCATCTTCTCACCCACTGATCTGAGATCAGCTGTGTGTAAAGGATCTCAGCAGAGCCGAGCGGCGACGGCAGGTCCTGGATCAGTGCAGGAGACAGTAGATGTATTAGTAGTGTCAGTGGCAGGGCTGTCAGTGACGGCTGTCTGTCAGAGGCAGGGTGATTCCAGAGCAGCACCTTATTAAAGGTACGGAGAATTCAGGTTTAATGGGCTTTTAGCAGCCCTGACCCGCCAGTCGTACGCATTAAACTGGTATTTATGGTAAAGGGGGCTGAAGTCATTGAATGTAAACGGTTATGGGAGGTGCTTTAAAGCATGTGAATGCATGTGGATTATTGAGAACTGTTTTATTATTTAAGTATTTATGCTGGATGTTGGGCATCTATAGGACACCAAGCAGTATTTAGGAATATTGAGTATATGGTCACGATTACAGTGTTGTGGAAATAACAATTCTTAAAAATCTAACACTGTTACTTAGTGTAAGCATATCAAATTAAAATAAGAGAGGCCCCTGAATTAAGCCCTGGGGTACACCATGTGTAATCGTAACTGAAGCGAATGTTTTTTATACTTTAAGTAGTTTTGAAACCAGTACCTTTACACCTTTACTTAAAGGAGAACATAATAATGGACTTTTGTTGTAGTAAAACATGATAAAATGTTCTTATCTTTGATGAATAGCACACCTCCGCTCTCCCACAGCGTTCTGAGATCCAGAAATTTTAACAGTTTGTCCAACAAACACCCTTCAGACTGGGTGACACAGGGCATAATTTGCCCCGATAAATAAATCACTTTTTACACCGTTATCCAGCTTAAAGTAGCTCCACACCTCCTTGCTAGAATCTGGAGAGCCCTGACATTTAAAATGAGGCATTAATAACTTAAAAAGTGCAGAAGAAGCTCATTAAAAACACTGTTTACATCCTATAACACTAGCTTCAGCTCCGAGCGCCACCATTACTGTACTGATAATGAACAAGACATAAAGATACATAGACTCCACATAGTTCAACAGCCGGCACTAGAAGGCATATATGCAGCTGAAACAGGGAACAGCCTAGAGCATCCCAAATTATCAATTTTCAACTATAACATTTTAATATTTGAACATTTTTCTTTTTCTAAAAGCCATAATGACTATAAAAAGCCTTTTACTTTTATACTTTAAGTAGTTTCGAAACCAGTACTTTCAAAAAACACTTTTACTTAAAGAGTAAAAAGCTTGAGTTGATTCTTCAACTTCTACAGAAGTATTTTAAATCCTAGTTTCTAAAATATATTTCTACCAACAGAGTAATGAATGAAGATACTTTTCCCACCTCTGCAGCAGTAATTATGAATATCGTCAGCATTAAATGAATAGGAAATTAAAACATTCTATAGAGTTGAACCCAGTGGAAGCTTGAATAATGACAATAAGAGAGGTCCCAGAATGGAACCTTGGGTTACACCATGTGTAATGGGAGCTAAATATGTAGAATTTCCCATCTGAATGAGAGATGTTTGTCATTTTAGGTACGTGAAATGTACCTAAAAAGAATAATCTACCTTACCGTGCAATAGATTTGCTTTGTGGACACTTTATAAATACCTGTTTGTATATTAATTATTCCATACTATTAACATGTTTTGTTGTCCAAAACATGTTAATAGTTTAATAGTAGGTTTAATAGTAAAACAGTTATGTACTGTTGTCAGAAGTTCATTGCTATCTTGGCAACACCACCACAACGTGCACACTCAGCACACTCAGTACACCCCGATCAACAATAAACAGAACAGTAAATAAAATAACATTGTTGTTCCCATAAATGTGCTGCTGGAGCTCCTTCACAGCGTCAACCAGCAGCTCAGTTTCCTCTGCTTTAAGAGAAGCGTTTGTTGGACACGTCCAGGTAGCTGCACCGTTAAAATAGCAATCCCCTAGGTTCTCAAAGTCAGAGCTCTCCTGGTTCTTTAAGGGAATGATGAGCAAGAGACACTCTGATTTATTGGTCTATTTCACTGGTTTATTTAATATTACGCCCCAAATTAACCACACCTATGATTCATTTAGAGAATAAGCACAAACAAGGTGTACTTTTCCTGTCGTTATGATAGCAAAGACATACTTACACGCCCTAAATCAAGCTGCGCGGTGCACTGTGGTTGACGGCTCACCTGTAAATCGCTAAAATAGAGCCAGTTGGTTTTAAAGTTATGGTTGAATGGTGGATTTTTTATGAGTAAATTCATGCAAAATCACAAAATTACAGACACATTATAATGCTTGTGCTATTGGTTTTATTACTGTCATCATTATCATCATCATCATCATCATCATCATCAACAGTTTTATCCCCACTTTTATTAAGAATAGCAGGAAAAAATCAAAACCACTCGTTCTCAGTCATGGCTTAACATTTTTCACACATTTCAGAAAAAAAAGGAGAGAAAAGGGAGAGAGAGAGAGAGCGAGAGAGAGTGAGGGCGGGGAGGGTAAGAAAGAAAGTGAAAAATCTAAATTCTGTCGCTTGAGGACCATATGGAGGCTCTTGAGTGTGCCGCCATATGTTGAAGGCTTTTGTTATGGAAATTACACTTTATTTTTTTTTGGCACTTTTCGTAACTGCACAGCCAGGCTGGGCACTTAGACAAAAGACAGGAAAAAAAACGTAAAGAAAAAAAAAACGTAAAGAAAGAAAAGAGAAAAAGAGAGAGAGAACGTCGATAGATCTGCGAGAATACACACAGAACCATCCATCTATCTCTTCCAGACAGACAGACAGACAGATAGACGACACCCGGTCCACACAGCCCACAGCAGGTAATTAGCTAATTAAGTCATGTCCCTGATTTGGTGTATTCTGTGTATCCAGGCTTTTACTGGTACCAGTATATTTAATATACAAGAAAATATACTAAGGCTAAAATAAATGATAAATCAATAAATTAACAAACAGACAAATCGAGAGATAGTTAGATCCAATAGATAGAAAAAAGGAAAGAACGTGAATATGAAAAGAGGATCGAAAAAGCAAAAAAGATCAAAGGATTTGTCCACATGCAGTGTCATATTATTGCTGTGACATATATTTACACATATATTTACAGGTTTATCAAAGAGGAACAATGCTTTCCCGACGCGCTTCAGCTCCGGTTTATTCACCAGTCCGTGAAGTTTTCTGCAATTCCCAATTTCCTCAAAAAAACATTTCAGTATGGAATTGGATTGGCTTCTTTCGGACTGACATTGCTTAAGATACTTTAGAGTAAATAATAAATAATAGATAATAAATAAATATATAGAACAGATAAAATAGAGTGGTAAAGCTAGTCGTACATGTTGCGATGTCCTTTGTAGTTTCGGGGGATTTGCATAATAAATCATTGCTTCTTAAAATCGTAAAAAACAAGAAATTTGGAACATCAGTGCTTTTTCTTCTTTTATTGTTGAACAGGTGATGATAGAAAGTGTTTTTTTTTTAATCCTGCAAACAAACCAGCCCATGGTTCAGCTGATCTGGACCAAGACCACTTTCTAAAAGTGACCCAATAAGAAGTGTTTTTTGGGGGCTTGAGATTTAACTCAAAATGCAGAGGAAAAACTGAGTAAATCATAGAGAAAAAATAGATAAAATATGTAAAATAGATAGAATAGATAGAGTAGAAAGGTTATTAGTATTGGGGGCTTTGCATAATAAATCATTGCTTATAAATATCTTTAAAAAAAAAAAAACAGGAATTTGGAGCATCAGTGCTTTTTCTTCTTCTTTAATTATTTAACAGGTGATGATCGCCCGCCTCAGCTTCACTGTGATTGGGTCAAAAGTGTTTTTTTCTTAAATCAGGTAATTTGGACCAAGACCAGCTTCTAAAAGTGTTCCAAAAAGAAGGAACACAGAACAGAGGCTTTTTTTAGTTGGGGGTTGAGATTTAACTCAATTAGCAAAGGAAAAATAGAGTAAACGATAGAGATAAAATGGATAGAATAGATAAAGTGGAGACATAAAGCTAGTTGTACATTTTCTAATGTCCTTGTGAAGGCCATTAAATATCTACAGCTTCACTGTGATTGGGTCAAAAGTGTTTTTTCTTAGATCAGCTAATTTGGACCAAGACCACCTTCTAAAAGTGTTCCAAAAGAAGAACACAGAACAGAGGCTTTTTTTAGGGGATCGGCTAAGTAAATAATAGAGAAAAAATGATAAAATAGGTAAAATTGATAAAATAAAGGGGTATATTTTAGTCGTACATGTTGAGATGTCCTTGTGAAGGCCATTAAATATCTACCTTATTAGCATCGGGGAGTTTGCATAATAAATCATTGCTTCTAAAAATCTTAAAAACAGGAATTTGGAACATCAGTTCTTTTTCTTCTTTTATTTTTGGGCTTTTTTTAATCCTGAAAACGACCCGGACAATGGATGGCAAATTGCAAAAGAAAAAATAGAGTAAATAATAGAGATAAAATAGAGAGGTAAAGCTAGTCTTAATGTTGGGATCTCCTTGTAAAGGCCATTAAATATCTACATTATTAGTTTCGGGGGCTTTGCATAATAAATCATTGCTTCTAAAATAAATTGCTTCTTTTATTACTTTTTTTATTCTGAAAATGAACCAGACCATGGATCAGCTGATCTGGATCAACACCATCTTCTAAAAGTGGACCAAAAGGAAGAAACAAAAAACAGAGGCTTAAGATTTAACTCTAGGATTAAATTGCAAAGAAAAAATGGAGTAAATAATAGAAAAAATAGATAAAATTGATGAAATAAAAGGGTAAATCTAGTCGTAAATGTTCTGATGTCCTTGTGAAGGCCGTTTCCCATGTTATCAGAGTTTTGCATAATAAAACTGTTCATTATTCAGTGGGTTTATCATTGCTTCTAATCTTAGGCTTTAGGTTTGATGGTTTGAAGGTTTGAAGGCTCGTCGTATGTGAGGAGATGGGAACGAGGGAACAGGGGGAACGAGGGCAGAGTGGAAAAGGGGGAAGGAAAGACGGATGTCCAGGGAATGAGAAATAATGACTTCTGCTGATCTGTGATGAATTCTGGGTAATGAACTGGGCTGAAGCTGCAGGAAAAAGTGTCGGTTGAATGAGAAATAAGGATTGTTTCATTCAGACGTTCATTACTATCTTGGCAACACCCAACATTTACATCAACAATAAACAGAATACTAAATAAAATAACATTGCTGTTCCCATAAATGAGATGCTGGAGCACGTTCAGGTAGCTGCACTGTTAAAATAGCAATCCACTGGGTTATCAAAGTCAGAGCACACCTAACTCTTTAAAGGGAATGATGAGCAAGAGACGCTCTGATTGGATTATTTCATGTTACGCCCAAAATTAACCACACCCATGATTCATTAAGAGAATTAGCAAATTTCTTTGCTTTGCGTTTTGAGCTGCGCAAGGTGTACTTTCCTGTCGTTACGATAGCAAAGACACACTGACACGTCCTAAATCAAGCTCCACTGTGCACTGTGGTTAACAGCTCACCTATAGAAAGCTAAAATAGGACCCCTATACAGTATTATTAGCCAGCTGGTTTTAATGTTATGGCTGCATGGTGGATTTTATGAGTAATTTCATGGAAAATGAATAAAATTACAGAATTTCACACATTTTTGTGGTTAGAAAGTTTGATGGTTTGAAAGTTTGAAGACTAGTCGTACGTGAGGAGATGGGAATGAGGGAACGAGGGAAGAGTGGAATGGGGGAAAGGAAAGACGGATGTCCAGGGAATGAGAAATAATGACAGTTTCAGTCAGACGTTCATTACTATCTTGGCAACACCCAACTTTTACATCAACAATAAACAGAATACTAAATAAAATAACATTGCTGTTCCCATAAATGAGCTGCTGGAGCACGTTCAGGTAGCTGCGCTGTTAAAATAGCAATCCACTGGGTTCTCAAAGTCAGAGCGCACCTAAAATTAGCATTACGCCTAAAATTAACCACACCCATGATTAATTAAAAGAATTAGCAATTTGCGCAAGGTGTACTTTTCCTGTCGTTACAACAGCAAAGACACAGTATTATGAGCCAGCTGGTTTTAATGTTATGGCTGCATGGTGGATTTTATGAGTGAAATAATGCAAAATGACAAAATTTAAAATAATTTCACACATTTTTGTGGTTTGAAGGTTTGATGGTTTGAAGGTTTGAAGACTCGTCGGCTCGTCGTACGCGAGGAAATGAGAACGAGGGATGAGTTAAATGGGGGAAGGAAAGACGGATGTCCAGGGAATGAGAAATAATGACTTCTGCTGATGCGTGATGAATTCTGGGTAATGAACTGGGCTGAAGCTGCAGAAGAAGGTGTCGGTTCTGTTTCTGGACTCGTCAGAATGAACCTCGCGACTCTGAGACAATGAGGAGTCAGCGGTTAAGTGGGAGAGGTCAGGGATGCGTGGTCGGATGAATGGAGGGAGGGATGGACGGACAGATAAAGAGAGAGAGAGAGTGGAGGAAGAGGAGAGGCCGGGCGAGGGGGTGGGTGGGAGTAGAAGCTCATCACTGATTCCCTGTGGGTTTCGCACCATTACTGAGATTGTGTCGCCCGGCTGCAGAGCGAGAATATGCAAAGCGCTGACGGTGCATTCGCCTGCTGCTGCTGCGCTGCTGCTCCACGACCTTCAGCCACAAGGTCAAACTCAGCCGCAATTACTCTCCCAGCCAGCCTGTCTGACCAGTAACACCTGTTCACCCAGCAGCAACACAGCACTGGAGAGGGGGCGGGGCAGAGAAATGACAGAGCAAGCAAAATACAGAGAGAGAAAAAGAGAAACAAGGAGAGAAAGAGGAGAGGAGGAGACAGTAATAGATATCTATACATATATATGCAGCCTCAGCAATCTATATTGGTAATTTGATATGTGTTTAAAAGATGGCGACAGCTTAAGAACCCAGACGGACTACAAGACGAAAGCCGAGCTGCTAATTTTCAATCACGCTATTATCCTATTATAACATGTATCTCCAAACCATCACTCTGACCATCAGTAAATTTTTGAAATACGTTTAATTTGTAAATCAAGGGAGCAGAGTCTGGAGGAAGAGTGGAGAGACACACAGTCCAAACTGCTCGAGGTCTAGTGTGAAGTTTCCACCAATCAGTGATGGTTTGGAGAGTCATGTCTGTCATCCGCTGGTGTTGATCCACTGTGTTTTATTATCAAGTCTAAAGTCAGTGCAGTTTTGTTTTCCCACAAAATCTTACAGCACTTCATATCTTACAGCTTCCCCCTGCTACTGACAACTTTTATAGCGATGATTTGAGATTTCATTTTCCAGCAGGATCTGGCACACTGCCCACCATGCCAAAAGTATCAATGGGTCTTATGTAATAATCAAAATATCTGAGACACTGATTTTTGGGTTTTTATATTGGCTGTTAGCCATAATCAATAAGCAACAATAAAATAAATAAAAGCTTAAAATAGATCACTCTGTGTTTAATACATGTATGTTATATATGGGTTTCACCTTTTTCAACTGAATTACTGAAATAAAGTAACTTTTCAATGATGTTGTAATTTTCAGACCTCAAATAATGCAAGTTCATAAGAAACAAGTTCATATTTATAAAGTAGTTTTAAGAGTTCAGAAATAATAAATATTTGGTGGAATAACCCTGTTTTTTAATCACAGTTTTTTTCATGCATCTTGGCATCATGTTCTCCTCCACCAGTCTTACACACTGCTTTTGGATAACTTTATGCTGCTTTACTCCTGGTGCAAAAATTCAAGCAGTTCAGTTTGGTGGTTTGATGGTTTGTGATCATCCATCTTCCTCTTGATTATATTCCAGAGGTTTTTAATTTGGTAAAAATCAAAGAAACTGATTTTTAAGTGCTCTCTTATTTTTTTCCAGAGCTGTATATATATAAGAGTCATTAAAGAGAGAGAGAAAAGAAAAGTATAAAATAGAGGGAAAGAGAAAAACAAACAGGAAATGAAGGTCATAGTGGAGGAGGAGGGGCTGACTGGTTCTCTAGGCTGCAGCTCTTTTGTTTTGCTGTCGAACAACAAAAGCTGAAACTTCTAGAACGTGACTAACACACACACACACACACACTACCACACACACACATGAAGCAGGTGCCCCGTGCTTGGTGTTTGGTGGCGGCGGCGGTGTTTGAGCGTTGTTGTGCGAGTGTGCGGCGGCGGCGGCGCTCGGCTCGGTCTGTGCGTCATTAGCGCCGTGTTTACTTCACCCCGACTGTCAGTCGTGACAAATATTTACTTTGAAACTCGTTTCTGACCAAGTTCACGTCAGAGAGACGCCTCAGATCCTGCAGACGCTGATGTTGATGAGGAGGACATAATGAGAGTGTGTGTGTCTGTGTGTGTCGGTGTGTATTAGTGTCTGTGTGTGTGTACATACACTCCACTGATCACTAACGTCCTGTTTTGTTCGGCGGCAGAATCACTTTATTATTTTTAGCCAGGCGTACTTCAGGTATCCACCTTATTCTGCTGCACACACTTTAAAGAACGTGTTCGTTTTGCTTGCTTTGTGTTAGAATATAGAATATATACTCTCATTGACAAAAAATATATATAATACAAATATTAATGCAAGAAATGCTCATTGCTATCTTACACCCCGCCAACAGCCTATTTTTTTTACAGCTTCAGCCTGTATCATTTAAATAGAAACAGTGCTTCTGAATATAGGTACATTTCTGGAGTATTACTGGTGTATCTTTGCAACAGAAAACATTCCACAGGAGCTCCACTGACTGAATACAACCTAGACAGATGCCAGCAGTCAGACGTTCATTGCTATCTCGGCAACACAGGTGCATCAAGTATTTAAACACATGTTCACCTCCACTTGTTACACAAACATACAGTATGAACATGCAGCCGTGCACAAACCCAACTTTAACAATAAACATTCATCAACAAGCGTTGGACACGTCCAGGTAGCTACACCGTTAAAATAGCAATCTGCTATAAGGCAAAGAGCACCTGGCTCTTAAAGTAATTAAGGGGAGGGGCACTCTGATTGGTTTACTTTACCGTACACCCAAATTTAATCACACCCATGATTAATTAATGCATTGCTGAGGCGTACTTTATATATATGAACTAAGACTATATATATATTACAATAAGTATCCTAATATATAATGTTTAACACTATAACGTATAGTTGTACTAAATTCTGGCTATCCACAATATCCAGCTTTAGATTTTCGTTAATTATAGCTTACAGTAAGTCCTGCAATCCTACATTAATAAAACAATAAAAAAATTAAATAGTTATTGGCTGATCAGGTACATCAGGGCAAGTTAAATATATATATATATATATATATATTTTTTTTTATTTTTTTTCCTAAAAACCCTGACCATCTATCTAAGCTTGCTAATTCTAAAGTTAAGCTAACTGTAATTTATTAAGCACACAGTGGGTTTCCCTACTAGTCCACTGTGCTCCGCAAAACCAGCAAGCTGATTGGCTTTATCCTTGAACTGGCTCTGTGATTGGCTTTAATAATAAGATTTTTCATTCACACAGTGCTCAGTGTCCTGTCTCCTCATTAATAATACATCTGAGCTGAGCGAAACGATTCGGGGCTATTGGAAAATTATTCGGGGCTAAAGCTCCAGAAGTCCAGGCCAGGCGACGCCCCTGCTAAAGATACACCGACACGCACTACATGCTATAGATCTCTAAATTAGAGCCCTATATATATATATATATATATATATATATATATATATATATATATATATATATTATTTTTTTTTTATTATTAGTCAATGAGAGTCTGTAAGCAGATTTGCTCTCGCTCCATAAATTCTAACACATGGTAAACACAGACGCTGTTGGAGGACAGACAGGAATAAGGTGGATCTACTGCACTATAATGGTGGTTTATTAGCCTGCAGGTTTGTTTTGTTCTCAGCCTCTCGCTCTGTTATTCTCTCTCTCCTCAAGAGCGACCATTAAAGATGGCATCAGCGGCCCCAGCTGACTAATCTCCAGCCCCCCGGTTCTCTTCATCTGAAGAGAGCGCTCCCGATTCCCCCCGCCGCTCCAGATAAAAGCGTCGGAGCGCCGGGCCTGAATTTGCCGTGGATGATGGTAATCCTGATAATCCTTGTTGTTTTGTTGCTCATTTTCAGCACCCTGACTTCAAAGGGAGAGAGAGAGCGCGAGAGGACGCGCGAGAGACGGGGTGAATGATGATACAAATGATGATGATGATGATGATCATCATCATCATCATGCGCTGCCTATAGTCGAGCCTATTTATCCTTTAATCTTGTACACTGCGCTCGGGGCCATCCTGCATTATTAACTGAATTAAACGCATTTCCTTCACATTAGTGCGATTTTCTCACCATGTTCACAATATCCTCTGATAGGACGCGTTCTGATCCAAATAACAACGTTTTCACCAAACAACAACAAAAACACGTCCCTCAGCCTCAAAAATAGTGATGCGCCAAAAGTCACGGGACATAATAGAAGCTAGCGAACATAGCACTAGTCTGTGGGATGATCACACAATGCAATAACATCCTACAGACACATGTTGCGTTAAAATGCGTTAAAACTTTAGGAATATATCTACACTGATGGATGTGGTGGTCTGGTGTGGAAGTGAAGTGTTTTATCTTGGCAGCGGGAAAAAAAAACAGGTGCGCCACTGACTGATTAAAACACTGACAACAGTCAACAGTCAGCCACCCAATCATCGTATCTTATCCATGCAGGAGTGGATGTTCAGTGCACAAGGCTTGTTTTCCCAACAAATGAACACGCTGTAGCGCGTAAATGCAAAACCAGCAAGCTGAAAATAAGGGTCACAAATACTTACAATACTTACAACAGTAATAAATATTATTAGATTATTAAACAATTAATGGATCAACTCATTTTTAATTGACACTAGTTAAGTTTTACTTTAACTTTATTGAACTTAAAGTATTAAATTGTGAGATTGGCTAAAAAATGTTCATTAAAAAATAAAAAATAAATGAATGTCTTAAATAGTGGTTGGTGTGGCACAGAGGATAACACCACTACCTGCCAGAGAGCTAAACTACTACATCATGCGGTAGACTGGGGTTCAATTCCCTGTCTGGGTGACTGAATGCTGCTCTACACCAATGGAGTCCTTGGGCAAGACTCTAAACACTAACACTACATGTCAGCTAACTGCTATACATGTAAAAGTGAATGTAATGTAAATAAGTAATAATTACTTTTGAGACATTCTGTTATAAGCACTGTAGATTAATGTACCCTTATTATTGTATTGTAAGTGTTTCCGAATGTTTTACCGCTAAAGAAACGTCAATATCAGTGTTGAGTTTGAGCATAGGTGACAAGGTGATGAAACAATTCTTACAAAAACAACAAGATTCATACACATATGACAAAGAATTTACCCCAATAAATGTATAAATTTTGCACAATGTTTAAAAAACATTTTGTACTTATTATGCATAAATCACACTACAGCTCCCCTCCACTCGTTTCACTGTTCCTCAGCCAACCTAACTTTAAGACTTAACCTGTCTGCCATGTACTCAAAGAAGAATTGAGAAAACACTGGCGTTATAGCAATGAATAAATCAACTTTTTTAATTACTAAGGTTAATCGGATTAATGAACATTTTTGGGATTGGGATATAAAAATAGTTAAATATCTTTAATTCATTAAAAAGATGTCACATCATTATGTACAGCCTCTAAAAGAGGATCCAGCTCAGTTTTACTGAACCCGAGCGGCTGGTGGAGCAATGGAGACTTCAGAAGAGGAAACTCAGAGCTCAGTAGATCATTCACTCGCTCATAGTAAAAGGAGAGAAGATTCTGACTGAGTCTCTCTCTCTTTCTCTGACTGAACATAACCTGGAATCGGATTCATCCGCTCTGAAAGAAGACCGCATCACACCCACCCAGTTTAAAATTATTATTCCGCATGCTCGGTGCAATTACCCATTTTTACCAGAGGGGGCTAAATCCCCAAATCCTAAAACTTACGTACATCAGCTTTAGCAAATAACTTAAAGTAATATATATTGTGATTATTATTATGAGGGCTACACTGCAAAAACATCCATTGGTGAAAACTAGACAAAATATATGTAAATTTAGACATATATGCTTATATTAAGCAAAAAACTCTAATTTTTAGCAAATTTTTCTTTTAAAAAAGTCATCACAAAGTTTTAAAATAAGTAAAGTAAGACTTAAATCAAGCAAAAATCACAGATTTTTTTGCCTTAAATTTGGAAACAAGAAGTAGAGTAACTTGATTGATTACTTTTTGTGCTTATTTTTTTGTTCAAATTGCGTAAAATAAGATGACAATTCTAAGTTATACTGAATAAGATAATTATTCCAAAAATAAGCAAAATAATCTAAAACTTACAATGCTTAATAAGACAAAAAGTCTTATCAGAGAAGAAAATAAGACCTGTTGCCTTAAAACTCGAACATTTCACCTGCTAAGATTTAGTTTTTTGCAGTTTTTAGTCACACTGAATTAAATCAATTCTAAAAAAATATATATTTTTTGTTTTTTGTCATATATGTACGAATCCAGGCTGAGCTGAGCTGAACGATGGAGATGAAATGATGGAGAAATGTTTTATGGTTATAAGGCAAATAGAGTTCATTATGCGCTCTGCCTTCATTAAACTTTAAACTTTTTTAAACTCGTTTTCAGCCCCAAAACTCATATTTTTTCCCCAAAATAAAAAAGTAAAACACAACAACGAGATGGAGAATGATGACTTCTGTGTTTCGTGTTCAGGCGCTTTCATTTATTGCCGTTTATAAGTGTTCTGCAGACAGGACAGCTCTGATTATACAAGTCCGTTGCCATGCCAAGGGAGAATTATAATAATTATTATTACTGTTATTATTAATAATATTATTATTAATATTATTATTATTGCCTGTGAGGAAGAAAAAAAGTGTTCACCGGCATTCGGGCGTCTCAAACGCTGTACATTGTTCCTCTTCAAAAACGCTAGAAGTCCTACGGACTTTTTCTACAGTTTTGTTTTTTTATCATCATGCATATAAACATTTGTTCTTTCAAGAGCAGCATCTTACAAGGTCAATGGTGGCGGTATTCAGTATTACACGGAATACACAGATGAATAAGTTCAATCAATCAATCAATCAATCAATAAATTAAATCAATAAATTAGTAAATAAATAGAAAATCAAGAACACCAAGAAAATTATAAAATAATAAATACTCAAATAAAAAAAATAAAGGAATAAATAGTACATGAATAAATACATAAATGAAACAATACTGAGATGGCGAGAGATGAGGTTGTAGTTCTGGTGGTGAAGGAGGTGAAGGATGGACAGTGAGGGGACAAGAAGAGAGTCGTAGGGGTCAGAGGTCATACCTGCCTCTGGGTGAGGTAATCGTTAGACAGGAAGTAGGGGGAAGGGGGGATCTCCAGATGGACGAAACACTTGAAGAGTCTGCTTTGTCTGTTTTAAGCCAAACCGGCGGAGGAAGACCTGTATCGTGGGTTGAGATTGCTTCAGTTGAGTTGCATCACTCTTCTTTGATGTCTGCTAGTAAATGTCCTTGTTGGAGTCCTCATAAACGAATACTGCGAGCGAATACTGAGATATTGCATCCTGTCAGACAGGACCGAGACGAGAGCGACGAGAGGTTTTAAACCGCTTTCAGCGTCTTTTCGTCGAGTTTTTGTTGAGTTGCTTCCGTCTCTTTCGTTTGTCCTTCGGGTTGATTTTGGCGTAGCCCGCATTCTCCACCACAGTAGCTTAAGATTCCCGAAAGATTGCTTCCGATAAGTTATCAAGGGGCATCATCAAAGGGGGTGATTGGCACAAAAAAATCAATCAATCAATCAATAAATAAAAGACAATAAATAAACAGCTCGAATTTTGGACTCGCGATATAAAAATAACACTTATAATAATAATCATTAACATATTCTTAAAAAAAGAAAGAGCGATGAAAAACAACATTTTCACCTCTTCAGTGGCCATTACGATTTTTTTGCAAATACTGTCATCGTAGACATTAAAAGTCATAAAAGTTGAAATTGGCAGTTGCAAAAGAATTCAACTCTTAGCACAAAAAAGAAAAAAATAAAAGCAGCATAAAAATACATGAGGTCATTTTTTCGTTTGTTTGTTTCTAAAAAAGAAAACAGGAAAAAACAAAAAAAGGAAGGAACGCCGTCGTTGTCCTTTTTTGTTTGTTCTCTTTGTTTGTGTTTGTTTGTTTTTTTTTGTTTCTTTTTCGTTCGATTTGCTATAAAATATCAGAATATCAGGAATCTAAATATTATTACTATCGTTATTAATATTATTATAGTCATTGATAAAAATTCACATGCCAGGCCTCATAATAAGAGTGTGTGTGTGAGTAAGTGTGTGTGATAGATAGAGAGAGAGAGAGAAAGAGAAAGAGAGAGAGATAGAGGGAAAGAGAGAGTCTTAAAGTACGTTGCCGTGTATCTGTAGACAATTAGCAATCGCAAGAAATCGTGAAGAAAAAAATCCAGCATCTATTCATTATTGTCTGGTCATTATTGTTCTCAGGTTTTTCCCAAAGTTAATCTCAGCGAAAATATTGCTTTCTAAAAAAGAGGGGGGGAAAAGGGGGAAGGCGCATTTATTTGTGTGTGGGAGAAAGTGTGTGTGTGTATGTGTGTGTATGTTTGTATGAGTGTGTGTGTGTGTGTGTGTGTATATGAAGGATGCGATTATTGAATTTTTTGGAAGGATTGAATTTCTCTTCTTCGTTTATTTATTCCGTCGTGCCCAGAAAAAAAAGAAGAAACGCATTGAATTGTCCTGATTTTTAAATGTGAACATTATTTCCACATCAATACAATATATAACTAAATATATACATAACTGCAAATCACGTTTGGCAATAATAATACTTTTCTTTTGGCAACAATAAATATTAATATAATACAGTGATGCTCTAGGGATGGAGCCGATAATAGTAAGCTGATATTACCTGGAAAGTGTAATATAGTGTAATATAGGTGCTAAGGTGGTTGCTAAGGTGTTGCTATGTTTCTTTATGCTAATAGCTATGTCCATATATATATATATATATATATATATATATATATATATATATATATATATATATGTATTTGGCTACAGAACAGAACTGTGTCCATAAACTTACTTGCTAAAATATGGGTGCCCCAAGCTCCACCATGCACAGACTGCGCTGGAGAGCAAGAATGTGAAATATATACAATAATTATATGAATACTGTAAGTAATTTGATTTATATAAAGCATAAAAAAGCATTAAGTATAAAACTACAGTATTGTTTCTGTGATTCTGCCAAATTTGCTTGTTGTAGCTCAAAAAAATTGAGTTTATGGACACATTTCAGTGCATTTCTATAAGGGAAAACTATTGGACATGTGAGATGTTTCCTAAAGAAACTGTAGAATTAATAATAATAGAGATAAATAATAAATAAATAATTAAAGAGAATTTAAAGCTCTTAGAAGTTGAGCATCACTTCTGATCATATGTATTGATGTGGACGTCAGTGTGAATTACACATTTCTCAATCATCTCAATCATTTTGATTATTTCAATTCTATTTGTTTCAATGTGTTTCTTCCTTCTTCCAGTTTGAGTGTGTACGTGTGTGTGTGTGTATTTAAGTGTGTAGTTGTATTAATGTGTGTTTATTAGTGTAAATGTTTTAAAGGAAGTGAAGAAGTGAAGGGCGTTTTTGTTTCCGTTCGTTAATCGTACGGAGAGAAGACGTGCGCGAATGAACAAGATAAACAAGTCTCCTGACGCTTCCTGACGAAAATCCGAAGAAGAGGCGACAGACGAAGTTTCTCGAAGCTTCTGGAAGTTTCTGGTGGCGGTTCTCTCCGCTCCCTCCATCAGTTCTCGGAGCCGGACTCGTCCTCGTCGCCGGAGCCCTTGAAGCAGGCGGACTCGTAGTGCTTGTTCAGGTAGGACTTGAGGGCGAAGGTCTTGTCGCAGCGCTTGCAGCGGTAGTGCTTGAAGGCGGAGTGCGTCTGCATGTGGGCGCGCAGGTTGGAGCGGTCGGCGAAGGCTTTGCCGCAGTGGGCGCAGGCGAAGGGCTTCTCGCCGGTGTGCGAGCGCATGTGTCCCTGCAGGAGCCACGGCCGGCTGAAGGCCTTGCTGCACACGTCGCACTTGTGCTTGAGGTCGTGCGTCAGGATGTGCATGGCCAGCGCCGGCATGGACACGTACACCTTGTTGCAGGTGGGGCACTTGCGCGCCATCTTGCTGTCCAGGCTGCGGTGCGTCTGCTTGTGGCGGCTCAGGTTGGAGGACGTGGCGTAGGTCTTGCCGCACTCGTTGCACGTGTGCCGAGGGCCGCCGCCCACCACCTCCTTCACCTCCTCCGGGCTCTTCTTCGCCTCCTTGGCCTCGCCTTTCCTCCGCGAGCGCCCGTCCGAGATGAAGAAGGCGTCGGCGGTGGTGTAGCCGTCGCTCAGGCTCTCCGCCTCGCCGCTGTAGTATCCGCGGGCGGTCAGGCCGGACTGGGGGCTGTCGGGCTGCTCCAGGTCCGGCTCGCAGTACTCCTCCCCCCCGCTGCTGACCGGAGCGTACAGGGGGTCGGACACGGCCGAGGCCAGCTTAAGCTCCAGCTTCTTCTCGCCCTGAAATCCTGAAGGACTGATGTAGTCCTGGATGTAGCCTGGAGAGAGAGAGACAGAGAGGAGATGATGAGTGATGAGTAAAATTTACTTTAAGTTTCTCCTCTTTAAGTAAATTTAATTTCAGATAAATTTAAGTAACTTCAACTCAGTTTCAAGACTTGACAATGACAATGAAACTGAAACACCTGGTTTTAGAGCACAGTAATTGATTGTGGTGACGGACAGTTCTGGTGGAAACAGGAGAGTTGAGGTGCACATTGAATTCTGCGTGATTTGATCAGCCGTGGTTTTATTTTTTTTTTTAGATACAATCCGGGTAAGCACCCGAACATCCCTTTCAGACAGCTTCCTCTTACTGCGTCCACAGTTAATCCTGTTGGATGTGGTTGGTCCTTCTTGGTGGTATGCTGACATTACCCTGGATACCGTGGCTCTTGATGCATCACAAAGACTTGCTGTCTTGGTCACAGATGCTCCAGCAAGACGTGCACCAACAATTTGTCCTCTTTTGAACTCTGGTATGTCACTAATAATGTTGTGTGCATTGCAATATTTAGAGCAGAACTGTGCTCTTACCCTGCTAATTGAACCTTCACACTCTGCTCTTACTGGTGCAATGTGCAATTAATGAAGATTGAACACCAGGCTGCTCGAATTTATCTATGAAACCTCCCACACTAAAATGAGACAGGTGTTTCAGTTTCATTGTCCAACCCCTGTAGAGTAAATCAGTGAACTGAATTCTTGAAACTGAAATAAAATTTACTTAAAAAAAGCAAATGCAGAAAATTGCGAAACTTTTTTAAAGTAAATTTTACTTATCATTTTTTTCATTGTATAGATACTAGGGTTACAAATAAATACTTATTTTATCTAAAATAATATAACATTGACTATATTGTTAAAATATTAAAATGAGTTTATCTGGAGTTCTCTTGAGTCTCTGCACGGATCATCTTCAGACTAGACTACATACATCTGCTATGTTCTTACTCTAGTGTGTGTGGGGGGGAGGGGGGAGTGGGCAGGTGTGATGGATCACAGTATAAACCAATAGGGAGTCGGAATGGTATATGTTTATACTTCTCTACATCCAATCACAATCAGATTCACTCTATCTGGATGGAGAGATTTATCTGGATAGGGGTTTTATTGAACGATGAGAAGGCGGAATGAAAACCAGCTGAAATGAAATAGGAGTAACGAGGCTGATTTTATTAAAATGTAAGGAGTAGAAAGTTCAGATAATTGTGTGAAAATGAAAAATAATTACTGCAGTAAAATAAAGATAATGTACATTTATACTTAAGTAACAAAACAACACACACACTTGCTTGCCTACCTACAGACATGCTACAGTAATCTTATCAAAGGGAAGGATCTAATCGATCAGATTACTTCATCTTAGAGAGTGTGTGTATGTGTGTGTGTGTGTGTGTGTGTGTGTGTGTGTATGTGTGTGTGTGTGTGTGTGTGTGGATGGGGGGTTTAAGAGTGACAGCGGGGGTCTCTGTTCTCCCAATACAGTTACTCTACTTAATTAGCCATTATCTCTGTGTTAAAACCCTTTGGGTCACACACCCACTCTCTCTCTACATCACACACACACTCTCTCACACACAAACACACACACTGTACAGTCATTTTTATATTACACTGCTTTTAAAGTATCTGGATTCCAGTACATGTCTTTTAGACGGATCAGTTCATGTGTCGGTTCTTGCACTGATTGAATTATGGGAGTTGTAGTGAGGGTCTGATAATAGTGGGTGCAGGTGAATTATGGGAGTTGTAGTGAGGGATGATAATAGTGGGTGTAGGTGAATTATGGGAGTTGTAGTGAGGGCTGATAATAGTGGGTGCAGGTAAATTATGGGAGTTGTAGTGAGGGTCTTATAATAGTGGGTGCAGGTGGACTATGGGAATCGTAGTGAGGGTCTGATAATTGTGGGTGCAGGTGAATTATGGGAGTTGTAGTGAGGGCTGATAGTAGTGGGTGCAGGTGAATTATGGGAGTTGTAGTGAGGGCTGATAATAGTGGGTGCAGGTGAATTATGGGAGTTGTAGTGAGGGCTGATAGTAGTGGGTGCAGGTGAATTATGGGAGTTGTAGTGAGGGCTGATAATAGTGGGTGCAGGTGAATTATGGGAGTTGTAGTGAGGGCTGATAGTAGTGGGTGCAGGTGAATTATGGGAGTTGTAGTGAGGGCTGATAATAGTGGATGCAGGTGAATTATGGGAGTTGTAGTGAGGGCTGATAATAGTGGATGCAGGTGAATTATGGGAGTTGTAGTGAGGGCTGATAATAGTGGGTGCAGGTAAATTATGGGAGTTGTAGTGAGGGTCTGATAATAGTGGGTGCAGGTGAATTATGGGAGTTGTAGTGAGGGATGATAATAGTGGGTGCAGGTGAATTATGGGAGTTGTAGTGAGGGTCTGATAATAGTGGGTGCAGGTGGACTATGGGAATCGTAGTGAGGGTCTGATAATTGTGGGTGAAGGTGAATTATGGGAGTTGTAATGAGGGCTGATAGTAGTGGGTGCAGGTGAATTATGGGAGTTGTAGTGAGGGCTGATAGTAGTGGGTGCAGGTGAATTATGGGAGTTGTAGTGAGGGCTGATAATAGTGGGTGCAGGTGAATTATGGGAGTTGTAGTGAGGGCTGATAATAGTGGGTGCAGGTAAATTATGGGAGTTGTAGTGAGGGTCTTATAATAGTGGGTGCAGGTGAATTATGGGAGTTGTAGTGAGGGATGATAATAGTGGGTGTAGGTGAATTATGGGAGTTGTAGTGAGGGCTGATAATAGTGGGTGCAGGTGAATTATGGGAGTTGTAGTGAGGGATGATAATAGTGGGTGCAGGTGAATTATGGGAGTTGTAGTGAGGGCTGATAATAGTGGGTGCAGGTGAATTATGGGAGTTGTAGTGAGGGCTGATAATAGTGGATGCAGGTGAATTATGGGAGTTGTAGTGAGAGCTGATAATAGTGGGTGCACACATATTCCACAGGTCAGTGCAGCTGTCTTTAGGTTCTTTGACACATGACAAAAGTCATGGGACAGAAAACACAATAGTTTCTACCCAATGACATGTAAATAAAAAACTAAAGCATTGAGTCAATACACAGAAAAGGGAGCAGGAGAAAAGCAGTGATCCATCTGAAGCTTTTAAATGTAAAATGTAAAATCTGTGGCACTGTCACGTTAAAACCTTGAAAACGTGAGAAATGCACTATAAGACTGAACGTGATCGTTAGACATTCGCACAGGGAAAATCATCCCACAGCCCTGAATGCACCAAGCGTGGCAAATTAACTATTGACTGCCTTTTTAATGAGATTCAAAGTTTTTTGGGACACTGATCAATAGCCTATCTGCTGTAAAACAGTGCACCAGTAAACAAGACAGAAATGCTTCCTTTAAGCCCTGCCCCCTGAGCTGGGGTGGGTTTAGTGGCCTTTTTTCAATGCTATCATTGGCTAGCATTGGTTATTAGCATCTCACAAACATCTCATATGCAGCTATGACTCATAATCATGCTGCTGATAGGTGGGCGGGGCCTGTCTGAAAGTGGGCGGAGCTAAAACTCATTTGCTGTGCTAAGCTTTCTGAAGGGCCTTGGATGGTCTCGGGTCATTAGCCGAGCAGTTAAAGCTCTTAATGCTCTCCACTTCAGCAGCTCCTCACATGAAGAGCCATTTTCAGAGCGCTGTCCTCTCCACAAACCACAAACTGCTTTACTGCATCAGAATCCACCATATTTACACCTCTGCGCCTGTTCACACCTGTTCACACCTAGTCCTACACTATTAAAGAATAGTAAATGATCTATCAGACTATGAAGGAACACATAAGGAATCATGTAGTAACTTAAAAACAGTGTTAAACAAACCAAAATACTCTGTGAAGCATTTAGGTGGGTAACTCGGATAAACTAATCCTGTACAACAGAGGAAACTCTTGCTCCTTGTCTTATGGGAAAGTCCTGATGAGTGCCAGTTTCATAATTTTTCTTCATAGTCTGGATAGTCTAAGGATTTTAGTATTAATCTACAGTGCAGAACATTTTGAAATGATGAAAAAACACTGAATTTAAGTTGTGTCCAAACATTTTTCATGATTCTGTATACATTAATCAGTAGTATGGGTATGCATATATTGTCAAGAGTGATACATACAACAATACAGGGATTATGATTCATTATACCACATTTAGTTCCGACCCTGCAGTGTGATTGGCTGAAAGGCATTCTATGAGTGCCGTTATCAGCTGGTAATGCACTGTAACCGAAGCTCTCCATGTATTACTACAACACATACAGGTAACCTAGAAACAATGCAGCGCTTACAAACCAAATACAAACCAAAAAGCGCAGCTACAAACAGAGCAGCAATGGAGTGTTTATAATTAAATTAAAACTCCTCCTATTTAACTCTAAATCTATAAAGTAGATCTATCTATCTATCTATCTATCTATCTATCTATCAAGTATATCTATCTATCTATCTATCTATCTATCTATCTAATAAAGATGACTATTGAAGTTTTATGAAGTTATGCATTTTTATAAATATTTATAGCTATGTTTGTAATGCCTAATTATGCGTTATAATATGTTATGAATGTGGTTCTTCTCTATTAGAAGTTTTTCCCAATAATTTTACAGGAATAGAAAATAAGGAAAACAAAAATAGTAATAAAAAATGTAAATACAAGCCCAACAAAAGCCTAAAAATAAAAAAAAACACATATTTATTCAGGATCTCAGTGGGTTTTAGTGGAGCATTCCACAAGTCCCTGTTGCTCTCTGGAGCACAACACATACAGGAGGGCGGGAGGGGGGTTGGGGGGGGGGATCAGAACAGCCAAACTCGCCACCCTGCTGCTGAACACCACCCTCACTTTACACAGATATATTCTGAATTCTGAATATAAAAAATGTGATTTTAAGGTTTAGGCTAAATCCAGATTTACAAAAATACAACTATGTACACGTTATATAATAATAAACAATTCTGATCAGCGTATGGAGGTGGAAAGGCCATCACAAATGTTAAAATGATGATGAAACTGGCCCTCATTAGGACCACAGTCAATATCGATTGTCTGCCTGATATTACACAACTAAAGCTTGAGGATTTCTATTTAAGCATTACATAAAAAATCTTTCATGTTGGATAAGGAACATTACTGCTGAAAACATAACTGTAATTGTAATAGAAAATATTTTAAAAAGATTTAAATACAAGTACATACATTTAAATACATCAACAAATCAACCAGAAATCGTCCTCCAAACCTTTAGTTTCGTTATGTTTGTCGAGTGTTTTTATGTCTATTTTCAAACAGAATTGCAGAATTTGGGTTGATTCCTGTTACGGATCTGAAATTATTAAACAGGCAGCTTCCTTAAATGTCCTCAAATTTAGTGTAAATAACTTATTTTACTGAGAAAAATAAAGGGTTTTGTATCACCTACACCTGTAGCCTGTATACTACATGATTCCTTATGTGTTCCTTCATAGTCTGATAGATCACTTTTCTATTCATTTATTATGTAGAAAAACATAAATAAATAAAATATTGAATGAAAGGTTCTTTTGACTGGTACTGTATTTTAAAATTAAAGAGAAAAAAATTATATATATATATATATATAAGTGTGTGTGTGTGTGTGTGTGTGTGTGTGTGTGTGTTTGTGTGTGTGTGTGTGTGTGTCTCAGTCACAGTATTGCAATGTGAGACAAAGGCTGAGACTAATCCTGACCGTTTGACTCCCTGACTCTCTGTCTGACTTCTCTAATTTCCTTTAATGCTCTCTGTGCCCCCTGTCTTTCCTACAGCACCTCCTCAGGGTTAGGAGGTGTTTAGGTGGTGTTTAGATTTCGTTTAGGAGGTATTTAGGTGGTGTTTAGATGGTGTTTAGATTTTGTTTAGATTTTGTTTAGATGGTGTTTAGGAGGTGTTTAGGTGGTGTTTAGGTGGTGTTTAGATGGTGTTTAGGTGGTGTTTAGATGGTATTTAGATGGTGTTTAGGAGGTGTTTAGGTGGTATTTAGATGGTTTTTAGGAGGTGTTTAGGTGGTGTTTAAGTGGTGTTTAGGTGGTGTTTAGGTGGTGTTTAGATGGTGTTTAGGAGGTGTTTAGGTGGTATTTAGATGGTTTTTAGGAGGTGTTTAGGTGGTGTTTAAGTGGTGTTTAGGTGGTGTTTAGATGGTGTTTAGGAGGTGTTTAGGTGGTGTTTAGATTTCGTTTAGGAGGTATTTAGGTGGTGTTTAGATGGTGTTTAGATTTTGTTTAGATTTTGTTTAGATGGTGTTTAGGAGGTGTTTAGGTGGTGTTTAGGTGGTGTTTAGATGGTGTTTAGGTGGTGTTTAGATGGTGTTTAGGAGGTGTTTAGGTGGTATTTAGATGGTTTTTAGGAGGTGTTTAGGTGGTGTTTAAGTGGTGTTTAGGTGGTGTTTAGGTGGTGTTTAGATGGTGTTTAGGTGGTGTTTAGATGGTGTTTAGATGGTGTTTAGGTGGTGTTTAGGAGGTGTTTAGGAGGTGTTTAGGTGGTGTTTAAGTGGTGTTTAGGTGGTGTTTAGATGGTGTTTAGATGGTATTTAGATGGTGTTTTAGGAGGTGTTTAGGTGGTGTTTAGATGGTGTTTAGGTGGTGTTTAGGTGGTGTTTAAGTTGTGTTTAGGTGGTGTTTAGATGGTGTTTAGATGGTGTTTAGGTGGTGTTTAGGAGGTGTTTAGGTGGTGTTTAGATGGTGTTTAGGTGGTATTTAGATGGTGTTAAGGTGGTGTTTAGGTGGTGTTTAGATTTTGTTTAGGTGGTGTTTAGGAGGTGTTTAGGTGGTGTTTAGATGGTGTTTAGGTGGTGTTTAGATGGTGTTTAGGAGGTGTTTAGGTGGTGTTTAAGTGGTGTTTAGGTGGTGTTTAGGTGGTGTTTAGATGGTATTTAGATGGTGTTTAGGAGGTGTTTAGGTGGTATTTAGATGGTTTTTAGGAGGTGTTTAGGTGGTGTTTAAGTGGTGTTTAGGTGGTGTTTAGATGGTGTTTAGGAGGTGTTTAGGTGGTGTTTAGATGGTGTTTAGATGGTGTTTAGATGGTGTTTAGGTGGTGTTTAGATGGTGTTTAGATGGTGTTTAGGAGGTGTTTAGGTGGTGTTTAGGAGGTGTTTAGATGGTGTTTAGGTGGTGTTTAGATGGTATTTAGATGGTGTTTAGGTGGTGTTTTGATGGTGTTTAGATGGTGTTTAGGAGGTGTTTAGGTGGTGTTTAGATGGTGTTTAGATGGTGTTTAGGTGGTGTTTTGATGGTGTTTAGATTTTGTTTAGATGGTGTTTAGGTGGTGTTTAGATGGTGTTTAGATGGTGTTTAGGAGGTGTTTAGGTGGTGTTTAGATGGTGTTTAGATGGTAGAGGTGAAAGCAGGAGGTGATGGTTGTGCTGCTGCTCCATTGTTTGCGCTGGGGTAACAGTGCTGGAGACAGTGCTGACACAGCACACATTACTGATACACTGAACATAGACAGCGTATATCCAGACTTAAAATAATATTAATAATAATAATAATAAGAAGAAGAAGATGAAGAATGATAGCACTTTCCATCAATGTTATGTCTATATATTAATTATGCCTTTGTTTATGTTTGTTATGTTTCTAATATTAGAATTAGGCCTGTTACAATAACAATATTATGTGGACTATATATAGTTACAGAAGTTATTGTGATTTTTCTTAATGTTTTTAAGAAACTGGTTTGAAGTAAACCCACACTGATCCATAATATCATTTGTTATCAATAATATCAATTTTATTTTTCCTATAATCTCATTCATTTCTATTCTATTCTATTATAAAAGCACATCATCATTTATAATGCATTGTAATATGTTTCTGTACAAAGAAGAGTGACAGTTATTTAATATTATTTTATTTATATATATACAGTATTGTACCTTGTATAACATTCTATAATAAACACAGCTTGAGATACTGAGATTCATTTTGATCACATTTTATAATATAGCTATGAATAAACATGTGTTGTGTATTTTTTTGAGCACATTTTTGTAGCCTTGTTTATATTTCTGTGTAAATTCATTCTAATGAATTTACACTCTATAAAAATGTAATTAGAGTCTTACAGAGATTTTACATTCATATCATGTTTTACCATAAATAAATGCTATCCACACAAACCATAATAATATTAGTAATAATAACCCAACAAAATTAATATTATAATACTGAGTTTTTTCTAATGAAATGTACAATACATCAACACACTATTTATAATCTATAAAGACTGTGTGTACTGTATTTACTGTATTAGTCATCTGTTATTGTTATTTAGATTCTCCAACCTGCCGAACTTCTTTATTCTGTAACCCATAAATTCAGATAAAAATCACTGAGTCCTATAAATACCAGCAGTTTCTCAACAGGTGGGCATGCTTTACCTTCTTTAGCTCATATCTCTCTCTCTCTTTCTCTCTCTCTCTCTCTCTCTCTCTCTTTCTCTCTCTCTCTCTTTCTCATGCTTTGCCTAAATCTCTCAGCTATCAGCTTATCTCTGAAAACATCATCACACAACAGAAGGGGAGTGGACATCTGCTGCCCAAATCTGCCCACAGAGAAAATGGGCGAGCGAAAGAGTGTGTGTGTGTGTGTGTGTGTGTACTGTGTGTGTGTGTGTTTGGGGCTCAGGGACCACTGGAAGCCTCCTGTTGCTTAGCATGTCTGGCTGTGGATGGATGGGCCCAGCCTACTCAGTCATCTGTGATGCTGTTCGTCCTTTGGCGTGACGGTCTTTGTCCTTTTGTGTGACGGAAGTGCACTTTGTCTTAACACTGTGATAACAGTGGTACCCAATATTTTTGCAACAACAGTCCAGTCAAAATTTCTAAATTGCTTGTGCCAAACATATGGTTGAATTGTCCTGTGGTGTGACAGTCGTGATTTACATGTTTAAACTGTACTCAGTGGGAATTTCTACTATAAACTACTAACTGTCCAGTCAGTACTGGCTTAGCCAAACATGCTACACGTTATTTTTACTTATTCATCTGTGATGCTATGTGTTCTTGCATGTGTCAGCATATGTCCTCTGGTGTGACAGTGTTGCGCAGCATTTTTACACTGTACCCTTGGCCTGTTTCAAGCATTCGTCAAACTATTTCTCCTACATATCCTTTGGTGTGACAGTGATTGTCCTGTGGTGTGACAGTCATGATTTAGATATTTACACTGTACCCTGTGCTTTCTATATATGTATATATCTATTCTACATATCAATTCATCCTTTGGTGTGACAGTATTTGTCCTTTTGTGCGACTGCATGCTGACACCCACTGGACCCAGTGCTATGCTGTACTACTGACCCAATCAATACTGCCTTTGCCAAACATTCTACAAGTTGCAGCATCTGTGATGCTCTTTGTCATTTCATGTCGCAGCATTTGTCCTTGGTGTGACAGTGTTTGTCCTCTTGTGTGAGAGTGATGCACAGCATTTTTTAAAACTTATTCATCTGTGATGCTCTTTGTCATTTAATGTCGCAAAACTTGTCCTTTGGTGTGACAGTGTTTGTCCTTTTCGTTGCACATCATTTTTACCCTGTACCAGTTATTCCCTGTACTACATATTGTTCCTGTCAATACTGCCTGTTTCTCAACATATTCATCCTTTAGTGTGACAGTATTTGTCCTTTTGTGTGACAGCATGCACTGCATGTTTACACTGTACCCTGTGCTTTTCTTGTTCTACATGTTGGTCCAGTCAATACTGTCTGTGCCAAGCATTCATCAACCTACTTCTTGATCTATTCATCTTTTGGCATGACTGTATTTGTCCTTTGTGTGACTAAGGGTGCACTGCATGTTTACACTGTACCCAGTGCTATGCTGTACTATACTATGGCCAAGTCAATACTGCCTTTGCCAAGCATTCTAAAGGTTGTTTTTTTTACTTATTTATCTGTGATGCTCTTTGTCTTTTTATGTTGCAGCATCTGTTCTTTGGTGTGACAGTGTTTGTCCTTGTCGATGCATATCATTTTTACTTTGTACCAGTGCTTCTCTGTACTACATGTCGCTTCAGTCAATACTGCCTATGTCTCAAACTATTTATCCTTTGGTGTGACAGTATTTGTCCTTTGGTGTGACGGCATGCACTGTGATTTCCTGTACTACATGTTGGTCCATTAAATACAGCTTGTGCAAAGTATTCTACTAATTATTTTTCCTTACTCATTTATAGGCTTTTGACTACAGCTATTTTTTTATTGGCCAGCATATAATACAATAATTCAGTAATAAAATAACATTAAAATGAAATTATACTATTTTAAAGCACAATGGACTTTTATTTATATTATTATTATTAAAAGTTATATCACAGTCCACTCTGTCTGTATATATATATTGCAAGACTGGTTAAAAAATTAGCTGAACTTCATGGAAAAAAATATGACTGAGGCCAGCAAAAATGATAAGGTCATGTCCTCAAATGGTAGGATAAGTTCATAGTGTAATTATTTTTACTCATAAAAACTGATGAAGCTTTGATGCTTTTTTTTGTCCTTGCACGTCACAGTACTTGTCCTTTGGTGTGACAGTACTTGTCCTATTGTACTGTAAACACTGCTTGTGCCAACCTACAGTATTTCTCCTTCGCTTTCACATCTTTCATCCCCCCCTCCCCCCCATCCCCGCTCTCGGCCGTTCTGTACTGTACTTGAATGTGTCCTGTGGTGTCGCTGACTGAAATCCTGCCCCCCTGCTTGGTTTCATATGTTGCAACGTAGGAGATAAAGAGAGAAAGAGAGAGAGAGCGAGAGAACGGGAGAATGGGAGAATGAGCGACAGACAGAGACGGAAAGGAGAAAGATGAGGAGACTGATAGATAGAAAGAGAAAGAAAGAGAAAGAGAGAGAGAAAGAGTGGCTTTGTGGTGGGGGGTTGGAGTGGACGGTGGCAAAAATTCAAGGGCATTACGATCTAAGGACAAACGCATCATCCAATCACGCCTCAGGACAGGAGTCTTGCCTTCCACACGGCGTCCGGCGGCGAGATCTCCTGCCCGTCCACAAAGGGAGGCAGGGAGACGGGCTGCTGCGTTAGCAGTTAGCGGTTAGTGCTTAGCATTAGCGCTTAGCATGCCAAACAAGCCCACTGTCAGCCCTGTCGCATGGCCTTATTTACATAAGCCGACGCTTCTCAGTGACCTGGATTGTGTGCGAACATCACCCAGTCAAAAACACACAAAAGTCTGAGGGCACGGGGCAAATCGGGAGGGCAGGAGGTGGAGAAAGGGGGCGAAACGGGGGAAAAAGGGGGATAAAGGGGGTATCAAGCGAAGGGGGGAGGTTTAGGAGGATTATTTGGGATCCTAAAACAACAACAAAACACCAGGTTTTGCGGAACATCTGGTGATAATTCTTAGCTATTGAGCGAAAGAGAGAAAGAAAGAAAGAAAGAGAGAAATAAAGAAAGCATGGTTTAGCCTCTAAAACCAACGAGCTGAAAGTCTTTACCAACCCTGGGATTGCTGGGTTTGTTATGGTGGAGATATCTGAGATATTTCCAGGTTCTGGTCCAATTGGGTTGAGCCTATCTGAGATTAGCTGACACTAGCTGAGATTAGCTGAGACTAGCTGAATAGTAATAATTGCAAATAGCAATAATTTGTTGTTGCGTATCATGGTAGATTTGTCCTTTGGTGTGACACTATGTTAGTATTTTGGTGCAACACTATTTTAGTCTTTAGGTGTAACAGAATTTTAGTCAAATTCAGTGTGACACTATTATAGTCCTGTGGTGTGACATAATCTAGGTCAAATTCAGTGTGCAAATTCAGTTTGTCCTGTGGTGTGACGGCGATAGTGCTCTACATGTTTACAAAGCATAAATCGTAGACATAACATAGTCATGGAAGTCAGCACACACATACACTTCCCACACACACACACACACACACACACACACTTACCATTCTCGCTGAGTCGGACGCCCAGGCTGGTTACGCTGGAGTCTGTGATGGAGCGGGTGAAGGCGAAGGCGTCGTCCAGGTGGTGATGGTGGTGGTTGTGGTGATGGTGGTGGTGGTGGTGGTGATGGTTGGACGCCACCACGGGAGACGAGGAGAAATCATCCAACTTGATCTTCTTCACCAGAAAGGAGCGTGGCATGATGCTGCTGCTGCTTCCTCCTCTTCTTCTTCTTCTCTTTCTGCTTCGCGCACGGTCAGCACACACACGCGAGAAGCCGTACGCATGGGCGTCGCACGGGAAACACGGAAAATTCACAGGAAAAAATTAAAAAATAGAGAAAAAATCCTTGAGTTGCGTCGCCTTTCTTAAATCCGTGCGTTCAACTTATTTACAAAATAAAAGGCCCGAGCTCCTTGCAAAAATGCAAAAAAATGTACATTAAAAAAAAGGAGGTGAAAAAGAGAAAGCAGCACGATGGATCCAAAAAAAAAGATGACAAGATGAAACAAAAGATGAGGATGCAGATCAAAAAGAAGGAAAGAAAGAAAGGAAGAGATAATATAAAAAGAGAAGAGAAGAGAAGAGAGAGAGCAAGGCGACGGAGGAGGAAGAGGAGGATGAATGAGGATGCGATGCGATACAATGCGATGCGATGCTGTGTGTGCAGTGTGTGCTGTGCTATGCTATGCTGTCTCTGTCTGTGTGTGTGTGTGTGTGTGTGTGTGTGTAAGCGAGCGGTGGAGTGCACCGCCACTACTGATGAGTGCTACTGTACTGTACAATGCTCACACACACACACACATATAAAAATACATAAATACATATACACACACAGCTACACACACTCTGTATAGACTCTCTGTCTAATCTTCTTCTTCTTTTTGGTGGTGGAGAACTAAATAAAATAAAAAATAAATAAATACTTTAAAAATACTTTTAAAAAATACTAAAAAATATACTTAAAAATACTCTAAAATATTTGTTAATTTTTTTTTTTTAAGTGCACACGTTCAGCACTGGATAGCTCCCGACTCTGAGAAAAAATGAAGAAATAAATAAATAAAGAAAGAAAGAAAGAAAGAAAGGAAGAAAGGAAGGAAGGTCGAGAGCCACTCACAGATAGATAAAGGAGAGAGGAAGAGAGAGAGAGAGAGTGAGGAGAAAGAGAGAAGGAGAGAGAAAGACTAGCTGAGATCAGCAGTCAGCCGGGTTTATATGGGGCGGCGGTGGGAGAGAGATCAGGTGGTACACAGCAATGGAGCTGCTTAGCTTTAATCCATCAAACGTCCCCCGGGACACACATCAAATTACTACTGAACCGTCTGTGCGTTCACACACACACACACACACACACACACACTTTTACACACACACTTACACATACAGACACATGCATGCAGACTGGGGTGGCTGGGGGGTAGAGAGGGGGGTTGGTAGGGGGGGCAGGAGACCCCCCTCCAACTCCCTCCATCCCACCCGACCCCTTCTCCCCATTCTCCTCCTCCTTCTCCTGCTTTCACAACCTTTCACAATAACAACACCAACCACTCATTCACTTGTCTCGGAGAGAGAGAAACAGAAAAGAGAGAGAGAGGGCGAGAGACACTGAGAAAGAGCAAGAGAGAGAGAGAGTAAGAGGAGGTAGCAGACAATACATCTACAGCTAAAGCTAAAGCCATGTGGTGGCTCGGGGGAGTGGGATGCTGGGGGGCGGGGTTAAGAGTAAGATGGGAAGGGGGGGTTGTAAAGTGAGAGAGGGGGAAGGGGGGTGGTAAAGGATGGGTAAAGGGGGTGGTCCCTGTCCTGTCCTCTATTGTTTTCCAATGAAGTGACACAGTTTATGTCGGCCACTTCTTACAAGAGCTGCTCATCCTCCTCCTCTCGCCGCCTCACCGCCTCCTCCTCCTCCTCCTCATCCTCAGCATCCTCAGCACCGCCGTATCCTCAGAATACCCCGATATCTCTCCCAGCGAGAGCCCAGACTGCCCACGCCATCTCTACACACACTCAGAGAGACAGAGAGAAAGAGAGAGAGCATAACATTATGACTACCTCCCAGTTTTCTACATCCATTATACTTCAGTATATTGTAGTGTAGATACTTTGTAGTAGAGCTTAGATCTGGCCCAGAAAAACCCGATCCCGAGCCTAATTTAAACCAGACATTATTTTAGTAAGTGGAGCGTTAAAACTGAGCTTTAAAAAAAAAAACATTGGTAACACTTTCTATGAATGTCATCTCTATAAGACTCTATAAACATACTCATAACACATTATAATGCATTCATAAAGCATTATAAACATGGGTATAAATATTTATAAAACTCTATAATTCATCATAGCCATGTTTATTATGCATCATGAACTGTGATTATAATGCATTAATAGCTGTTTTTATAACATGTTATACATCAATACCAAGAAACTCAGTCCCTGCTTGTAGACTGTATCATGACTAAAAAAGCTTCCAACTTATAAACACACCCTCAGTAATCCTCTAAATATATTTTAACCCCTCATAAATTATTCTTGTCTTAAATATAATATTAGTTATTGTCAGTTATAATGTATTATAACAGGTCTTTATGCGCTCTAAGTAAAGTGACATACTTTCATTTTGGGACTAGATTATTAACGATAGCTATATACTATTTTAACATATATATTATAAGCACAGCTTATAATGTATTATGATCACAAGTTATAATGCTTAATAAAGATGGCTATAATGGGTTATGCATTTTTATAAATATTTATTGCCATGTTTATAATGTCTTATGAATGCATTATAATATGTTATGAATGTGGTTATAGAGTCTAATAGAGATGACATTCATAGAAAGTGTTACCAAAACATTTTCATGCTTTTAATGAACATTGCAACACTAAAGAAGCACAGACCTGTTATTATTTAACAACTACACACTGTTCTTAATAAAGAGTCAAATGTGGACAAGTTAAGGAGCTCACGTGTGTGTGTGATACCCAGAGCTGCGTGATTATAACATTCTAACTATTATTTAACTTTTATTTAAAAAAAAGTAAATTAATTATTTGTTGCTTTGCTATATTGTGATTATCACAGCATAGCTTAATATAACATGAATATAGCATTAATAAACAGACGTCTATGTCACAGACCATTTTCTTGACCTCCTTATGACCATTTCATTGTTTTTACACAGGCGATATAGGCGAGCTGTCAGCGGGGCACCGTGCAGCTTGATTTAGGCAGTGTCAGTGTGTCTTTGCTATCGTAACATCGAGAAAAGTACGGCTTGCGCAGCTCGAAATGCTATGCTATTATTCATGGGTGTGGTTCATTTTGACCAGAATGTGAAAAAAAACAATCAGGTGAGCTCTGACTTGGTGGATTGCTATTGTAACGGTGCAGCTACCTGGACGTGTCCAACAAACTCTTCTCAGCAGAGGAAACTGAGCTGCTGGTTCATTTACGGAAACAGCAATGTTATTTTATTTAGTGAAATACTTAATTAGTGTCACTGCAGTGAAAAAATGGATAACGGGTGTGGAAATAAGGTGGTGGATATTCTTTTTTACTGTTATTATTACCAATGTTTCAACACTTCTTTCATGGCTTTGGCAAATTCATCAAATTAAGAGAGAGAGACGTAGAGAGAGAAAGAGAGAATTAGTGGTGATGTACATAATGATTTCAACATTTTAACAGTCCCCATTGCTTACACTACACCAGGGGTGTCCAAACTACGGCCCGCGGGCCATTTGCAGCCCGTTTCCTTTTTCGGAGGAGGTATTTTAGAACTAGAATGAAAGTTGGCCCGCTGTTAAGCAGGTTTTTATAATGTGAGATTCAAAGTTTGAACGCTAGGTGTCAGAAAAACGAGCCAAAGAGGCTAAAAGCGGAGAGAGTGCGCATTTCTAGCGCAGAAAAACGGGTCAAAGAGTCTTAAAGCAGAAAGTGTTCATTTCTAGCGCAGAAAAACGGGCCAAAGAGTCTAAAAGCGGAGAGAGTGCGCATTTCTAGCGCAGAAAAACGGGCCAAAGAGTCTAAAAGCAGAGAGAGTGCGCATTTCTAGCGCAGAAAAACGGGCCAAAGAGTCTAAAAGCGGAGAGAGTGCGCATTTCTAGCGCAGAAAAACGGGCCAAAGAGTCTAAAAGCAGAGAGAGTGCGCATTTCTAGCGCAGAAAAACGGGTCAAAGAGTCTTAAAGCAGAAAGTGTTCATTTCTAGCGCAGAAAAACGGGCCAAAGAGTCTAAAAGCGGAGAGAGTGCGCATTTCTAGCGCAGAAAAACGGGCCAAAGAGTCTAAAAGCAGAGAGAGTGCGCATTTCTAGCGCAGAAAAACGGGCCAAAGAGTCTAAAAGCGGAGAGAGTGCACATTTCTAGCGCAGAAAAACGGGCCAAAGAGTCTAAAAGCGGAGAGAGTGCGCATTTCTAGCGCAGAAAAACGGGCCAAAGAGTCTAAAAGCAGAGAGAGTGCGCATTTCTAGCGCAGAAAAACGGGCCAAAGAGTCTAAAAGCGGAGAGAGTGCGCATTTCTAGCGCAGAAAAACGGGCCAAAGAGTCTAAAAGCGGAGAGAGTGCGCATTTCTAGCGCAGAAAAACGGTCCAAAGAGTCTAAAAGCGAAGAGAGTGTGCATTTCTAGCGCAGAAAAACGGGGCAAAGAGTCTAAAAGCGGAGAGAGTGTGCATTTCTAGTGCAGAAAAACGGGCCAAAGAGTCTAAAAGCGGAGAGAGTGCGCATTTCTAGCTCAGAAAAACGGGCCAAAGAGTCTAAAAGCGGAGAGAGTGTGCATTTCTAGCGCAGAAAAACGGGGCAAAGAGTCTAAAAGCGGAGAGAGTGTGCATTTCTAGTGCAGAAAAACAGGGCAAAGAGTCTAAAAGCGGAGAGAGTGCGCATTTCTAGCTCAGAAAAACGGGCCAAAGAGTCTAAAAGCGGAGAGAGTGCGCATTTCTAGCGCAGAAAAACGGTCCAAAGAGTCTAAAAGCGGAGAGAGTGCACATTTCTAGTTTATACTAGAAATTAGTTTACACAGCACTGTCAAAGATAAAGATAGTAAGTCAAGTAAAATGGTGTGCAAATGAAAGTAATCAGGAAACATGTATTATATAAAGTGGTATATTTCATTATTTGTTTTATTACAGAGTCTGTGGCCCGTGACTTCAAATATATTTCTCCTTCTGGCCCCCAACAAAAAAAAGTTTGGACACCCCTGCTCTACACTATACACACACACTACACTCTCACACACACTCAGTGTAATTTCGCTAAGACATGCCGCTGCTAAGAAAACCCTCCACGTCCCCTCTCCACTCTACCCTACCGTGCCCTCAAGATGTCTGCCCTACTATGCGTAGCCAATTAATTACCGAATTAATTAATTTTAATCTTTATCGTCCTGACAGCATGTAAAATTAGACCCTACATATGCTAATTGGAGAGGAATTTGCCATAGGATTTGAAGCTGTGGAGGATGTGAGCTCCGATTACATTCACATGGAAATGTTGCTCGTGTTTTACGAGCGCGCGTCGCCTCTGTATTACGATAACGAGCCCAAAGGACAAATCCGTAAAATTCTCAATCCGTAAAAGCTGCGCAGTTTATTTTTTATGCAGGAAATAGATCATTTTTGGGACATTTGTGATGGTGCTCATTGCTATCTTACACCCCATCAGCAGTAGAGGTGGGCGGATCGATATTGAGCAATACTCATGTAAAAAGATCGATACTCGAGATGCTCATTTACTCAACTATTTACTATAAATTAAATGACTACGTTGAATTAAATGACTAAGCAACAACAGATCACTGTTGCCTTTTTAATTTAATAATGTGTTGTAACTGTGTCAGCCCTGAGGCTCCACCCATACCCTTAACAAACTGCTTATCAATGCTTTTTAAATCATTTACAATCTAATCAATAATAATCAATAATCTAATCTAATCTAATTTCTTAAACCACTCATAAACACTTTATAAGGTTAGTCTCATTTTCAAATGTGGGACTGAAATATTGTCAGTAGTTTATAGAATAAAACAGCAATGTTCATTTTACTCATATTCAGAGAAACTGATTCAGTGGTGCTCATTGCTATCTTACACCCCATCAGCAGTGCAATAGAGGTGGGCGGATCGATTCAAATATCGATAATATCGATACCAACGCTGGTATTGATATTGGACAATACTCATGTAAAAAGATTGATACTCAAGATGTCTAGTGAGTGGAAAAAATACATTTTATTTTTGTATTGTGTTGTGTTTTTCATTTTCTATCTCAAAAAAGATATATATTTTTTAATGTTAAGGCAAACTTTGTTTTGTTACTGTTCCTGTTGTTTCTAAACAAAAATGTTGATTGTGATAATAAAGTATTTTGTTGTCACGTAGGGATGTTTGGCAAAAGTCTTTTGGATCCTTTGGATCTATGAAGCTTAAATATTAAAAACTATCGGTATCAATATCGGCAATTGGATTGGATCGATACCAAAATTACTCGTATCGCCCACCTCTAATCAGCTATTTTCTATATTCACTCCTTCCTCTTGTCTGGTTTAAACAGCAGCAGTGCTTCTGAATATATCTACACTGATGGGCGTGGTGTTCTGGAAATGAGGTGTGTTCAGGTACATTTCGAAAACACAGGAGCCTCACTGACTGAATACAACCTAGACAGACGCCAACAGTCAGACGTTCATCGCTATCTTGGCAATGGACTAATTGTTACACACCAATGAACATACAGCAGTGCACAAACCCAACTTTGACATCAACAATAAACAGAATACAAAATATAATAAGGTTGCTGTTCCTTTAAATGAGTTTCCTCAGAGCAGAAGCGCTGCACCGTTAAAATAGCAATCTGCCAGAGCCAGACTGACCAGTGCACCTGACTCTTAAAAGGAATTAAAGGCGAGTGACACTCTGATTTGTTAATTGCACGTTAAACCCAAAACACACCCATGATTAATTAAAAGAATTAGTACATGCGTTTTGTGCATTTCAATCAGTGCAAGGTGTACTTTTCCCGTTGTTATGATAGCAAAGACAAAAAGACACACCCTAAATCAAGCTGCGAGGTACATGTTTAATGGGTTACCTAAAGTTTTAAATGCTTTACTGTCCCAACTTCAGTCTGAAGTGTATAGCAGGGCAGAAATGCAGGAATTAATGTACAGCTCTAGAAAAAAAAATGAGTTTCTTTGATTTTACCAAATTTAAAACCTCTGGAATATAATCAAGAGGAAGATGGATGATCACAAACCATCAAACCACCAAACTGAACTGCTTGAATTTTTGCACCAGGAGTAAAGCAGCATAAAGTTATCCAAAAGCAGTGTGTAAGACTGGTGGAGGAGAACATGATGCCAAGATGCATTAATTTAAAACTGTGATTAAAAACCACCAGGGTTATTCCACCAAATACTGATTTCTGAACTCTTAAAACTTTATGAATATGAACTTTTCTGTTTTCTTTGCATTATTTGAGGTCTGAAAGCTCTGCATCTTTTTTCATATTTCAACAATGTTAATTTTATTCAAACATAAACCTATAAATAGCAAAATCAGAGAAACTGATTCAGAAACTGAAAAGCTCTCTTCATTTCTGATTTGAGGTTGTACAGTAAACACCCTACCTACCTATCATACGTCTCCGCCAGTGCATGTATTCAGAGAGAGAGAGAGAGAGAGTCTGCAAAATAGAGAGTGAATGAAATAAAAGAGAGGGGGAAGCAATAGAGGAGGAGAAAGGAAAAGAAGTGCTGAAATCACTTAATTAAGTGCAGAATCTCCTGATAAAAGGCGAGTGAATTCAGGGCTGTGTGTGTGTGTGTGTGTGTGTGTGTGTGTGTGTGTGTGTGTGTGTGTGTATGTGTGGGTGGGTGTGTGTGTGTGTGTGTGTGTGGGTGGGTGTGTGTGTGTGTGTGTGCTTTGCGTGTGAAACACAAAGAGCCGGCGGCCGTCCGGCACAAAGGAGGCAGTGATGGAGCAGATGCCGACATCATCCCATTAAACCAATCCAGCCATTCAGAGGATCACACACACACACACACTCTCACACACACACACACTCTCACACACACACACTTACTCTCACACACACACACACACACTCTCACACACACACACACTCTCTCACACACACACACACACACACACACACTCACACACACACTCACACACACACACACACACTCTCACACACACACACACTTAAGAGTAAGAGCCTCCTCATTAGCCCTGTTGCTGCTGTTGAAGATCTGTGTGTTAAATCAGCCCTGTGTGTAAATCTGTGTTACAGGTTTTTATAATGAACAGTGGATTAAATCTCATAACTAACTATCGTTATCTCACTCCTCCATTATTTCTCTCTCTTTCTCCTCTCTCTCTGTCTCTTCAATCTGTCTTTTTCATTCTTCTCACTCCTTCTCCCTCTTTCTCTCTTATATCTTCTATTTCTTTTACTCCTTTTTCCGCTCTCACACATAATCTCTCCCCTTTCTCTCTTTCTCTCCTTTCTCTGTCTCTCTTTATTCTTTCTCTATTCTCTCTCTTTTTCTTTTTTCTCCTTTTTTTCTCTCTGTCTCTCTCTTTCTTTATTCTCTCTCCTCTACACTCTCTCTTCTCTCTTTCTCTCATTCTCCATCTGACTGATTCTCTTTCTTCTCTCTCTCCTGTCTCTTTTTCTATCTCTCTTTCTTCTTATTCCCTCATCCTCTCTCTCTGTCTCTCTTTATCTCATTCCTCCATTATTTCTCTCTCTCTTACTCCCCTCTCTCTGTCTCTCTCTTTCTTGTTTCTCTCTCTGTTCTCACTCTTCAATCTGTCTTTTCATTCTTCTATCTTCTATTTCTTTTAGTCCTTTTTCCTCTCTCACACATAATCTCTCCCCTTTCTCTCTTTCTCTCCTCTCTCTGTCTCTCTCTCTCTCTCGTTATTCTTACTCTATACTCTCTCTTTTTCTTTTTTCTCCTCCTTTTTTCTTTCTGTCTCTCTCACTCTCTCTTTCTTTATTCTCTCTCTGCTACACTCTCTCTTTCTCTGTTCTCTCTTTCTCCATCTCACTGATTCTCTTTCTTCTCACGGACACTTTCTCTCTTTCTTCTTATTCCCTCATCCTCTCTCTCTCTCTATTCTCACTCTTCTTTTCTATCTCTCTTTCTTCTTATTCCCTCATCCTCTCTCTTTCTCGCTTTATTCTCTCTCTCTTTATCTCACTCCTCCATTATTTCTCTCTCTCTCTCTTCTGCACTCTCTCACTCTCCATCTCTCTCTTTTTCATCTTTCTCTCTCGCTCATTCTTTCTCTCTCTCACACACACTCTCTTTCTCCCCTCTCTCTCTTTGTCTCTTTCTTTCTTTTTACTCCTTTTTCCTCTCTCACACACAATCTCTCCCCTCTCTCTCTTTCTCTCCTCTCTCTGTCTCTCTCTTTCTTCTCACTCTTTACTCTCTTTTTTTCTCTCTGTCCCTCTTTTTTTAATTTCCACTTTCTGTCTCTCCCTCTCTCTCTCTCTTTCTCTGTCCTCTCTTTCTCCTCCTTCTTTCTTTCTTTCTTTCTTTCTTTCTTTCTCTCTGTCTTTTTATTCTTACTCCTCTACACTCTCTCTTCCTCTGTTCTCTCTTTTTCTCATTCTCCATCTCACTGTTTCTCTTTTTCTATCTCTCTTTCTTCTTATTCCCTCGTCCTCTCTCTCTCTGTCTCTCTCTCACTTTATTCTCTCTCTCTGTACTCTCTCTTTCTCTGTCCCCTCATTCTCTCACCCTGCATCTCTTTTTTCTCTTTTTCACACTCATTCTCTCTCTTTTTCTTCTTAATTTCTCTTCCTCTGTCTCTCTCTGTTTTGTCCTCTCTTTCTTGCACACTCCATCACTCTCTCTTCCTCTCTCTTTCTTTCTTCTTGCTTTCTCTTCCTTTGTCTCTCTCTCTCTGTTTCTTTCTCTCCTTTTCCCTCTCTCTCAATTCAATGTCAATTTAAAGTAGCTTTATTGGCATGAATTGCAATTAATTTGATTTCTTTCTTTCTCTCTCTCTCTCTCTCTCTCTCTCTCACACACACACACAAACACACACACACACACATACTTAAGAGTAAGTGCTCTTAAGTGCTGGTGGAGATCTGTGTGCTCATCACAGTTTACAGCTTATTTATATTGAAAATGGATTAAATCACTTAACTAACTATCGTTATCTTACTCCTCCATTATCTCTCTCTCTCTCTCTCTCTCTCTCTCTCTCTCTCTCTCAGTGCTGGTGTAGATCAGTGTGTTAATCACAGTTTACAGGTTTAGTTGGGTTCAGTGAGGGTTGAGACGGTTAAAGCTGTAAAGATTAGCTCCTCTCAGACCTGAGTTCACTTTGCTGATGGGATAAATGCAGTAAATCATCTGTTGCTGCTCAGTTGAGCCGGTGGAGATCAGCTCAGCTCAGCAGGAGCCCAGTGGGTTTTCTCTGATGGACATGAATTGGCACAGATGCTGCATCAGCCTCATTTTTATATGTATCTTTCCAATGTTCCTCATTGTAGATTTATACTATATTAATCAACTATGAAGACAAACATACAATTATTTAGTGAACAAAAAGTGTTAAACAAATCAGAATATGTTTTATATTTTACTTTTTTTTTTGGTTTTACAGTTTTGAACATCTCTGCTGGATTTTCTCAGTCAGCTTTATGAAGTAGAGTCTCCTGGAATTCAGGCTTTCAGTTAACAGCTGTGCTGAACTCATCAAGAGTTAATTACTTGGATTTCTTGTCTCTTAATAAAGTGTTTGAGAGCATCAGTTAAAGTAAAGTAGTGAAGAGGTAGAGTTACAGGTATACAGTGAATAGTGAATATTTGAGTAATGTTCGAATCCAGATTATGAGAAGAAAGAACTACTCAACTAAATAAAGAAACAAATTACTTAAAGGAAAAGTGAAGGTCTGTCAATCTGAAAAGAAGAATTTCAAGAACTTTAAAAGTATCCTCAAGTGCAGTAACTGCAAAGACCATCAGAAACATTATTATGATGGAACTGGCTCTGGTTCCAGAGGGCTTCGTCTGTTGTACAGGAGGTTAATCATAAGAGTTACCAGCCTCAGAAACTGCAAGTTAACACACAGCTCCCCAGAGTATTTGGGGTGGAGTTTGGGGCAGCTTCGCTGTAAAGCATGAAGCCGAAGCCCCCCCTCTCATGAAGAAAAACATGAGGAAAAGGAATAAACCTAAAGAAGGAGGAAGATGACCCCACCCATCCCTCACACGGACTCTTCGCTCTGATGCCGTCCGGCAGAAGATACAGGAGCATCCGAGCCTCCACTACTAGACTCTGCAACAGATTCATCCACCAGGCAGTCAGTCTCCTCAACACACAGAGCCTTCACTACCAGACTCTGCAACAGCTTCTTCCACCAGGCAGTCAGACTCCTCAACATACAGAGCCTCCACTACCAGACTCTGCAACAGCTTCTTCCACCAGGCAGTCAGACTCCTCAACATACAGAGCCTCCACTACCAGACTCTGCAACAGCTTCATCCACCAGGCAGTCAGACTTCTCAACACACAGAGCCTCCACTACTAGACTCTGCAACAGCTTCATCCACCAGGCAGTCAGACTCCTCAACGCACAGAGACAGAGCTGAACCCCACCCACCACTCACCCAACACACTTACACAAAACTGAACTGAACACCCCACCCCCCCTTTTAGGTTCGAGGTGGGTTCGAGGTTGTTCAACAAGCAGGAAGAGAGGAAGTGACGGTTTAAATAGGGAAGAAAGTGGGAGGAGTGAGGGCGTGGATCAACTCCCAAAACTAAGCTATAATACATAGCTCCACTTACAGGTTTAGGAGTGCTTATCTTGTACTATTAAAGTAGGGGTAAGGCTGGAACGATTACCACCACTGAGTTTAATCATCTGTTGATGCTCAGTTGTGTTTTAGACCCACCAGTGGAGATCAGCTCAGCTCAGCAGAAGGTTTGTGGACTCGAGTGCTCCACAAACACTGCAGACTGCTCAAATGGACGGTAACTAATGGAAGAACAGAGTAACAGAGAGAAAGAAAGAGATCTGCAGCTTTTCTGTTGGTTATTTGCTGTATCGTTCTGTCTCCGTTCAAGCAGAGAGAAGTGCGGTGCATCATCGCTTTACGCTGTCACAGTCTTTTTAAAGCGAGGGAAGCTCTGAAGAAGAGTCAGGTAGGCGTGAGGGGGCTGGAATGTGACGATATTGTTGTTTGGGTTGGTGACAGGTTTATTATTGAGGCTCTATGCTGTGAGTTTGTGAGTTTTATTGAGACGGTTCTCTCGTAACTGGCGGAGTGCGTCCAAACGGAGCTGAAATTCTGCATCCAGCGCCCTGAATCAGCTCGACTCGGGTTCAGCATTAACTCTCAATCTTCCATCCCTTCATTTCTGAATCTGAAGTGGCACCACTCCTCCTCCTTCTCTCTCTCTCTCTCGCTCTGAATGCTGCGTTCCCAGTATCTTTATCATATCCGTCACTCTTGATTTTCCCGGCGTCTCCGCCGCTCTCTCCTCGCGCCTCTGTTTTGCGTTACGCGTGAACGCAGCCGTCTGATTGGCAGATTGATGAGCCGCCGGCTGCGTCGGAGCGAGCCGCTTCGGCAGATTGACGTCAGCCGGGTCTCGCTCTTCTAAGGAGCCAATCGGAGCTTGTTAGGGGCCATTAGGTGGAGCCGGGTCTGAACCCACTCTTACGTACAGTGTAGGTCAGGAAGCTCCTGCTGTAACAGTCATTAGTTATGGGTATGAAGGTGTGCTGGAGAATACAGCTCAGTGATTGGACGGTGAGGACACCTGTTGGGTTCTGGACGTGTCCGTGTCTTCGGCGAGGTCTTAAGACTGAGCTGAGGAGAGAAGCTCAGGTGTGGGAGTCTGATGAGATCATTAGGAGCTCTGCGGTGGCAGATCCGGGTCGGCCCTCGTTTTCCGCGGGTTCTGTGACGTTAGATAGCGCGTGGTTTCTCTATGATAGCAGTGCTCTAATGTAAATGATGTGAGGCTACATTCACACAGCAGGTAAAAGAGGCTCAAATCTGATTTCCTCAACAAGTCTGATATTTATTTTAGTCTAATCTCTTTTAACTTCTTAAAGTGATCAATATCCAACATTGGTCTAAATAGACACTTATGCACTAAAGAGAAAAACGCTTCACATGAAGTTTCAGTTTCATCCTCGACAGAATCACAGAGCTATATTCATAGAGTTCCAGCTCACTGTAAGCATTTTGCCATTTTTTGACTCCCTGGGTGTTATCCTAACTACACACAGTGTTACAATTTACATAAAGTTGGAATTAATTATTTGCCAGAGTTAACAAATTTCAACTCCTCCCAGTGTATTCTGTCTCACAAGCTCCTCCTCCAAAGTTCGTCAGCTGCCATTTTCTTCGTGATTCATTAGTAGCAGCAGGTGTGTGTTTTTCCCCTCAAACTCTCCAATTTGATAAGTAGTGATATTAAATATATTTTGTATTGTTTTCTTTTGTATTTTGCATATTTCTCACAATAAACTGGCTAGCCAAGTTAGCTGAGGAGAAGAATTAACCTATGTTCTCTTAAGCAACTAAACATGCTCAGCTAGCTGATGTGAAATAGGGACTTCTTAAAAAAAAACAGCTAACCTAGCTGGTTAGCTAGCTGACGTGAGGTGGAAGACTTTTCATAGGTTAAACAAAAAGCGTAGCGTTAGCTAGCTTTAACTTGGGTTAAATTAGGAACCTCTTGCCAGAAAAAGCTAGGTTAGCTTTTGTGAAACGGGCACCTTATCGCAAAAAACACCCTAAAGTTAAGCAGCTAGCTAGCTGACTGAGTGTTCTTTCAGGAATCCAGCGCTTGCTATCCAGCTAAATGGCACGGTCTTTAAATTCTGGTGTTTGAAGTCCCAGATAGATTCTGTAGCTACCATTTCAGGTGGATTTTTTCTGGTCCACCTTAAATTACGCAATAGGAAAGTTTTGCGCTGTGTTTGAAATTTCTCCTGTTGTACCCTATACTGCAACCTGATTCATATTTATGAATGTGTTTAAATGAGAGGCATTTTTAATAAAACTACCAATAACCTGAACAATAAAAAATGATGTTTTTGTCTTTATTTTATTTCATTTTCACTATTCAATGTCATTAATTAAAGTTTAATACTTTTAATACTGTGATATTTACTTTTTGTGGTACCATATATACTCGAAACGGTGTAAAATGAATATATATATATATGGGACCATATATGCTCCGAAGAAGTGTTAAAGAAGTTAACTCTTTAGGTGTTGATCAAGCACTGCTAATTTTACTGTGCATGTATTATTCTTTAATTGGTCACTGATCAGATCATTTTGCATTTTTATTTTATGTCTATGGCGTGGTGTTGCCCTTGGGGAACAAACAATTTTTGGTAATTACAGAATTATAGAAACCTTCAATTTTTATGTTTTTTATATATATATATATATATATATATCGTCACAAGACGTGGAGAGAGAATTAGTTTTAACAAAACAAGTAATTGATAAGATGAATATAACGTTATAGCATGTTTTAATATAAATACCTTTAGTAGAATATTGAAATATGAGTTTCTTCTGTACCAGGAGTGACGGAAAGTTATCCAAAAGCAGTGTGTAAGACTGGTGGAGGAGAACATGATGCCAACATGCATGAAAAAAACTGTGATTAAAAACCACCAGGGTTATTCCACCAAATATTGATTTCTGAACTCTTGAAACTTTATTAATATGAACTTTTTTCTTTACATTGTTATTTCAGGCATTTAAATGCTATAAATAACAATATTTTTATTTGTAATTTGGGAGAAATGTTGTCTGTAGTTTATAGAATAAAACAACAATGTTCATTTTACTCAAACATAAACCTATAAATAGCTAAATCAGAGAAACTGATTCAGAAATAACAGTACCCCCCTGTATTTCCACCTGTAGCAGTATGCAGACAGTTTGGGCAGATTTTGTTCCAGTTTAATAAAGTATAATATTCAGCACAGCAGCTTTGGTTTTCTGTGTATCACATCACAGCCCTGACCCTGCGATTATAAAGCATCCGGGAGGACGTGATGGAGCGCCGGCGCCCTATAGAATCGCTTTTCAGCTTTTGTGCGGTTTGTGTGGTTTGGGTGATAAAGGTCAGTGTGTTGAATTCCAGGGTGATTCTGCACTAGAGCCGAGATGTAATCTGCACCTGCTGTCCCTGATATAAAAACCCAGCAGCAGAAACAGCCTTTTCAGCTCTGCTGAACTCAGGTACTGTTCTCACCTGAATCTCACCCCACAGTGAACCCACGCTTCTGAAGATCCGGCTCTGAATAAGATGTACACACACACACACACACACATCCAGACTGTGCAGAAACACAAAGAATAATGCAGTAACTTAAAAGTATTAAACAATCCAAAATTACTTTGTGAAGAAGCTACTTTGTTTAGATGCCAAGGGCTGAGGTAGTCTTCCTATCCTGGTGTGGTCCTGATGAGTGCCAGTTTCTTCATGAAGTTTTTATGAAGTTTGGTCTTTTGCTAATTACAGAATCCCTTTACTTTTTTATGTTGAGTTTTTTAACATAATGTCACAAGACAAGCCTTCATTAAATTAAATGAGAGGGGGGAGGATTTGGTTTAACAATATCTGTAATTGATAAGATGATTAAAATGTTTTAACATGTTTTAAAAAATACCTATAATTGACAAATCAGTTAATGAAATATAGTAAGGTTTTAAACAACATGTTTTGTTTTTATTTTCTCATTTAAACCGTTTGTTTCACTTTGAACAACGTCTTTTCAGCGTTTTTAGCAGTGCTTGTTTTTTTCCTCCAAATAAAATTAAATTCATTTCACATTTTTTCTTTACTTAGTCGAGTAGTTCTATATATATATATATATATATATATATATATATATATATATATATATATATATATATATATATATATATGATTTATTCTTTTCTGTATCACTGCTAATAATCACCACTACAGCTGATCACACCATGTTTTCTGATATAAATCAAAGCGAAACTAATGCACTTATTAATTACAGTATTATTAAAGGTTAAGGAATAAATTCTGTGGTTTGTTATCAACAAGTTAGATGTTCATGTTTATTATAATTTTTAAGCCATATTTCTTTTTTTCCTCAGGTCTCACCTCCTAACAAGTATTTATATTTGGACCACTTAAAAATATGACTACCTTTATAAAGGGTTTATAAATGTTTTACAATTAGTTTATTAATGGTCACTAATTAGGTTGTAAATGCCTTAAAAATAATTAATAATCAGTTATAACACATATACGTAGAAAGGGCAACAATATAGATGGCTGTGGGTTCACTATTTGGCAAACAACAGGTCATTGGTGCTCTTTCTACGTATGTGTTATAACTGATTATTAATTATTTTTAAGGCATTTACAACCTAATTAGTAACCATTAATAATAATACTAATTGTAGATCATTTATAAACCCTTTATAAAGTTATAAATATGTAAATCAAAGCGATGCTAATGCACTAATTAATTACAGTTAATGAAGCTTAAGGATAAATTCCGTGGTCAGTTATCAACAAGTGAAATGTTACAGGTTGTGTTTGCTAAGCCCCCCCTCACCCCCGTCCCCGTCCTCCCGCCCCGCCGCCGGACCCTTTCACAAATAAAAGGGAGAAATCCTTGTCTTTCACTCAAGCATCTGGTTACTGCCCCGGGACAGGAGTTACCATGGCAACCCCCCACGTCCCCCTGCGTCCCCCGTCTCCTCGGGCCGAGGACGGGCCTGCTGTTTGGTCTTTAGGAGCTTGGGTTGCATCCACAGATTGATGGGGGGGGGGGGGGGGGGGGGTTGAGTGATCAGTGATCAGGACTCTATCTCAGGATCTCACTGCTGCTCTCCACAGATGGGCTCAGCTCACTTTAACCAGGGCTTCTTATTTTTACGAGGTGGGGGGGGGGTTTAAGGGGGGTCATGCCTTTGCTCTTCTTCCTCTCTCCATCTCTCCTTCCCTCTCTCTATCTCTCCAGGTGCTGGTTCAGTTTACTCCTCTTCTGCCGCTGCTGTGGTTTCACTCTTCCGGAAGATTCTCCTCATCCGGCTCGGAGGGGAAACTCTAAACCCGCTCGGGGAGATGGCTTTTCCTCTCTCTCTCTCTCTCTCTCTCTCTCTCTCTCTCTCTCTCTCTCTTTCTCTCTCTCTTTTTATCTTTCTCTCTCTGTATCTGTCTATCTCACTGTCCTGCTCCATATCTGCCACAATTTCTCCTTAAAACAATATGTTTTTCATCATATAGAAAAGACTGGATGCACTGTAAGAAAAAAAAAAAGAAAATTTAAGCACAGTACCACTTTAAAACAAGGCTTATTTATAGATACTGTATATATATATATATATATATATATATATATACATAATTATGTCATAAATTACATTATTAATGGTTACTAATTTTATGTAGCTAATAAAATAATTATTATTTTATTAGATGCACTGAAAAAAGATACTTTGGACCAACCTAAAAAAAAATGCTCTAATTTGTTACAGCTAAATATCTATATATTTTTTCAACTTATATTTATTATATTTATATAGTTACCAGTATTAAGAAAAATGTAATTTAACAGCAAATAATGTATTGGCTCTGTAGTCATTACTGAACACTGGGAAACTGGTACTTGTGAAATGTGAAATCAAAAACACAAGGGAAATCTAATAGGAAAAAATGGGTATTCAGGGAAATGAGAGGAATTAAAAAAAAATTCTGTTTACTTTTTAATTTCTTTTAAAAAAGTTGACTTATTTTACAATATCTGTCCTACTTTCAATCAAATGTTTGTCATGAGCTCTTTAGTGAGTTAGTTTAGCTCCTTTGTGGCACTTGCTTTGTATTTACTGTGTACTTTTTAATATATAAAATATTAACAGTTATATTTTGCAGTTGGATCATGCATTTACAAAGAAACAGTATAATATCAGTATATTTATTTTCACACCAGTAGAATACAGTTCATTTAACCCTGTAAAAAATGCTGTAAACTTTACATTTATACTGCAGTAGAATACCTTTAAGTACAGATCTGGAAAAAAAGAGAGCACTTAAAAATGATGAATTTCTTTGATTTTATCAAATTGAAAACCTCTGAAATATAATCAAGAGAAGGATGGATGATCACAAGCCATCAAACTGAACTGAACTGCTTGAATTTTTGCACCAGGAGTAAAGCAGCATAAAGTTATCCAAAAGCAGTGTGTAAGACTGGTGGAGGAGAAGATGAGAACTGTGATTAAAAACCAGGGTTATGCCACCAAATATTGATTTAAAACTTTAAAACTTCATGAATATGAACTTTGCTCTGCATCTTTTATTTTTTTTTTTTTTGTCATTTCAGCCATTTCTCACTAAATTATTTAATTTAGAATTTGGGAGAAATGTTGTCTGTAGTTTATAGAATAAACCAACAATGTATATTTTACTGTATTATTTACAGTAGTAACCCTGTTTAAAACCACTGCTGCCCGTATTTTACAGTGTTTATTTAGTATGTATTTTTTTCTGCACTCTCATACATAAAGATGCCAACGCCTAAATTTACTCTAATATGTCAGAAAGGCGTGAAGCTCTGAGAAATGTAATGCTCCTCGAGAGCTGTTGAATTTATGGATGTGTGTGTGTGTGTGTGTGTGTGTGTGTGTGTGTGTGTGTGTGTAGAGCGTCGGAGGCTCTGCAGGACGAAGATGAAAGGTTTGTTGTATTGTGTCGGTAAAGCTGCATCCTTTAATTACCGGCCTGGTTAGCGAGCGCTCGCAGGTCTCTGAAGTCCACCGGAACTTTCCTACTTATATTTAATAATCTCCTGTTAGTGTGTAAACATTCGCTTATCGCTATCTCCCACCGACGTCCCCGGCTTGTGAAAGGAAGATGCGCATTTTATTCTCAGCTTCTCTCGTAACCTCCTCGTCTCGGCCTCGCTTTACCCCGTCTGCTGTCTCTCTCGCGCGCACACACACTCACACACACTCACAAAAACACTCACACACACATTAAGAGGTACTTCTTGCCTCTCGCCGTTTACAGAGACATAATTGATTTCCATTTGCATAAGAAACCAGATCCGTCCTCAGCACAGGTCACGGGGTTTCAGTCGATTGAAGCAGAGAGCAAACAAATTATTGCGAGCCCTGCTCAATCCCTGCCTCGTTCGCCCGCTCTCTCTCTCTCTTTCTCTCTCTCTTTCTCTCTCTCTTTCTCTCTCTTCTTGTTTTTGTGCTAAGGAACGTCAGGTATCGGCGTCTCGCTGAAGCACTTAGGACGAGACGTCTGAGAGAAAGCTGATTATATACGTCAATTCAGCATTAACTGTCTGCATAATGTTACACAGGATCATGGGATTGACTTTATAAAAAAAGTGTACCTGAAGAAAAAGCACAATGTCCAAGAATATTAATGTGGACAAATCGTTTGGGTTTTGTATGGCATCCTAGGAAACCCCTTGTTGTGTGTTTGGGTGAGCATTATCCTGCTGAAAAATGGCAGCTGAAGTACGATACTGTTTCAGACTGTAATTGTCCAGATTTCTAGTTAAAGAAACCAATGCAAAAATAAGCAACAGTGGCTAGCTAACAGATAGTCAAGAAAATAGGCAATTAAAAAAGAAAGTACTGTAGGCGGTAGTTCCCCTCCGGGAAGCAGCAAGCCTCAGAGTTGCATTGTGCCTTTGTGAGGATATGATCTGTTCTAAAGCATCCAGTTAAATATATTTGTTTTTAATAAAACCGTCCACGGTTATATTGTGCTTTAATAGAGTAATAATAGAGTAAAAGGTTCTGGGACACTATACGAACGAGTATTTAGTTCATATATTAAGATGTTTTATATATTATTTTTTTATATGGAGAGAACCGCATGGCTTTAGTTGAGTTCATATATTCATGTTTTAAGGGTAAAATATGGCTCTGTTAGTTGTTTTTTCCTCAAATTCATATTTTTGTGAAGTGTTTCAGTATGTTAATATGCAGGAAGTGACAGTGAACGTTTGTATTTAAAAGAAGCTACCCCGGGTTATGGTACCATCCTGCTTCTCTCAGTCCAATGATATGAGCCCTTTCAAAGTCTGCCAACTAGAGGAAATTATTTTTTTATTCCTCTCACCAAGAGGTACACTTCCCTAAAGTAGCCAATAAAAGACTCTCTTGTAGTTTTTTTGTGCTACAGAAATTCAGGTACTGGCATCTCCCTGAAGCACTTATTCATATGTCATATTTTCAGCATTACAGGTTCCGTATGGATCCTGCAGCACATTTACCCACAGATGTTGCTACAGCTGGGCCTGTAGATCCTGTAGCTCTACACTCGTAGGTTGAAGCTGAAGCTGCAGAGTCTCAGCTGCTTCATAAATGCTGGATTGGTGATAAATCAATAATCTGGAGATCTGCAGGACGAGGAAGTGCTGCAATCTGGTGAAGACGTTCCTGGGAAACAGATATTCCTTGCTGTGTGTGGGTGCCTTTGTGAAAAACAGCATTAAGAGTATAATCAAATTAGGTCAAGAATACTAAAAGTGCATTTTCAATTTAGTATACTTTATGCAAATACACATTAAATATACTTTCTCTGTATTTCCATACAATTTATTTTTAAGCAATGCTTTACATTTTACGATGTGTATTTTTTTTCCAGAAGCATTAAGGTGTACACAATATGTGCATCAAAATGCAAAGTAGTACATTTACAATATATATATATATATATATATATATATATATACTTCAAGTGTATTTACATAAATCTACTTAAGTCTGCAGAAGTTGTAAGAAAAAAAAGCTCTCAAACGCACAATTTAATACGTTTTAATGTGTATTTATGTTTATTGTATTTAAATATAGCTTGATTACAGTTGAAATACACTTAGACACTAAGAAAAGTAAGTACAGATTTGTACTTAAAAGAGTATAAAGCTTGTCACTGGGGCTGTAGCTTATATTGAGGTACAACAAAGTGACTTTCAGTGAAATATTTTTTTTTGTACCAGTAAAGATTATAAAGATTATCATCAACTGAATATATGTGTCAAGAACTTGATGACCAAAATTGCCTGGCTTTCAAATGAAAAACATGCAATTATATATATATATATAGTTTATTAGTACAGTGATACAGAATACTGAATGTACCTTTTATTGCAGGTTAAATGGTACAAATCTGTACTTTTTGCTTTTAGGAATGACTTTGTATTTCAGAGGGAACAGCTGACCCTGTAAAAACCAATATTGTACCTCTAAGGGTACAATTATAAAGAGTAAAAAAAAACGAGTACTTATATCGTACCTCTGTTTTTTAGAGTGTAAGTTGCAAAATAGTAGATTTAGCATGTATTTAAGTGTCACGTCCTGGCCCTGTCTCATGTCTCTGTGTGTTTTCCCCACGTGACCTGTGCTCCTCTGTGTCTCTTGTCAGTAGTTTTCCACCACGTGTCTCATTTGTAGCTCCGCCCTTCCCCAGATGTTTCCACTTCTAGTGTGTTTCATGTTAGTATAAATAGCCCTCCTCTGCCACTTGTCCTTTGTTGGTCTTTGCACCTTCCCCTGTCGTTCGTCTCTCTCTGTGTTTCAAAGCTTCTCTCAGTGTTTCCTTGTCTCCTAAAGCCTTAGTCCCTTGTTTCTCGTTTATTTCTTGTTTTCTCGTTTATAGTTTATTTCCTTGTTTATTTCTAGTTTATTCCCTTGTATATATTCCCTGTTTATTTATTATCATTATCTCTAGCTGGTTTAGTTTATGTTCTCTGGATTGTTTAGGTTTATGTTCTTTTGTTTCACTGTTTATTTTGGTTATTGGTTTTTGGTTTATCTTTATTTCTTGTTTACTTGTTCCTTGTTTCTTTATTTGTTATTTATATATTAAATATTTCTTTCTTACCTGCGTTTACATCCGCCTCCACGTCTTCCCAGCACCACACCATGACATTAAGTACATATTTGAATTTTAAAAAGTAAGTACTTTTCCACGTAGTTAAGTATACTTTTAAAAAAGATATACTTAATACGTTTTTCTTTTACAAGGGTGAGCATTATCCTGCTGAAAAATGCTGCTGCTATCAGTTGAAATATGATATTGTTCAGTCCAGGTTTCTCACTGCTTCACCTCTGTAAACGAAGCGACAGTGGCGTTTAGGACGAGACGTCTGGGAGAAAGCTGATTACACTTGTCAATTCAGCATTAACTCTCTGCATAATGTTACACAGGATCATGGGATTAATGCTGAACATTGAATTTACAAAAAAAAGACTAGCTTTGGAAAAAACACGCCGCCGTCCAGGAATATTAATGTGGTGGCTTTCTCTCTCTCTCTCTCTCTTTCGCATGCTCTCTCTCTCTCTCTCCTTGAGTTGTGCAGATAAAGGTAAGCTTAGCTTGTTGCTTCTTCTTCTCTTCATCCATATTGATGAAGTCAGGCCACAGAGCTGCAGCTGGCCTAGTTTCCAGAGCGCAGACTCTGCAGCAGCTTCAACTGCATGTGCTGATGCTGCTTTGGGCCGCGGGGGGCAACTGAGGACGCGGCTCGTGCCACTTTCACTTCCTGCACATAAAAAAACGTGCTGTGTTTGTGGGAGATGACAGAAGTAACCGGTTTAATTTACAGAATTTTATTTTTTATATTTCTTTGGTCGACATCAAGCGAATTATACGAGTGTTCATATCGTTTCAGACAGACTCGTTTACCCAAAGCAGCAGCAAGCGTCGTGAGATGCTTAATAAGCAAGATTTCGCTCAATAAGCACTCCATCACTGTCATAAAAACTAAACTTCCATCCCTGGAACTGCGGATTTATGGAAAAAAGGAAAATATAGAGCATCTGTTCTCAATGCGACATCTGTTAAAGAAGCTGTAGGATCCTCTGTTAATGAAAAAATACTGACTGTCAAATAATAAATAACATTGGTTGATTCCAATCACTGTAGGAAACCATGGTTGCCTTAGTACCATTCTTACACAGTGTGCAGCTTGTTTTACGGGATGTTAGTGTGTCTTTGCTATCATAACGACAGGAAAAGTACACCTTGTGCATCTTTAAACACGCAAAAGGCATTTACCTTATTTTGAAAACCTCTGGAATATAATCAAGAGGATTTTTTGCACCAGGAGTGAAAGCATAAAGTTATCCAAAAGCAGTGTGTAAGACTGGTGGAGGAGAACATGACGCCAAGATGCATGAAAAAACTGTGATTAAAAAACAAGGTTATTCCACCAAATATTGATTATTTCTGAACTCTTAAAACTTTATGAATATGAACTTGTTTTCTTTGCATTATTTGAGGTCTGAAAGTTCTGCATCTTTTTTTGTTATTTCAGCCATTTCTTATTTTGTGTAAATAATGGAATTTGGGAGAAATGTTGTCTGTAGTTTATAGAATAAAACAACAATGTACATTTTACTCAAACATAAACCTTTAAATAGTAAGTGCTCTCCTTATTTTGTTGTCTAGCAGCTCTAGGTTAGCAGCAGCGCTAGCCGTGGTTAGCAGCAGCGCTAGCCGTGGTTAGCAGCGCTTAGCACTAGTAAATGTCACGTAATAGCGCTAGACCGAGGAACCCTGAGAGTCAGGTGAGCTCTGACTTTGGTGGATTGCTATGTTAACGGTGCAGCTACCTGGACGTGTCCAACAAACTCTTCTCAGCACTTCAGAAAACTGTTGCTATTTTTAAATGATGCAGGCAGGAGGTGTGAAAATAGAGTGGTGGCAAGGTGTGAGATAGCAATGAGCAAAGGTTTATGTTAAAGGTTTCTGATAGAATTCAGTGAGAGCCAATGAGAATCTGACATTAAGTGAAGTTTAAGGGTTAACTATATCTAGTATATCTATAAAAAACCTTTTGTCCTTTGAGTTTTAGAGCTGTAAAATTGACTGTGGGAGGAAGGCAGGAGGTAGGCAGTGTTCTCTGCTGCAAAGCTGTTAGCCAATCAGAGGCGATATGTTTGCATGTATGAATATTCATGAGCAAGAGCTGAAATCCTGTCTTTCTTCAGAGAGCACTTATTCAGTGAACTAAAGCAGGGCTAAACAGAAACACCAGAGCAAAGAAACAGCCTATGGGGTATTCATTCATACCAGAGACACAACTAGACATTTTAAAATTAAATTTAAAATGATGGAATGAGACCTTTAATTTTCATTAAAAAAATATCTTTAATTATCTTTAAAATATATTTAAACAGCACCACAGCGTTTACCGTGCTGCATTACCTGAATAGCTCTCAACATCCTGAAACTGTATGTTGACACAGAGCTCATTCCATCCGTAAATTTCTCTCGTCCTCGTCCGTTCCCTCGCTCTCTCAGAGGAAGATGGATGATCACGAGCCATCAAACCAAGATGAACTGCTTGAATTTTTGCACCAGGATTAAAAGCAGCATAAAGTTATCCAAAAGCAGTGTGTAAGACTGGTGGAGGAGAACATGATGCAAAGATGCATGATTAAAAATTATTCCATCAAATATTGATTTCTGAAAACTTTATGAAAATTAAATTAAATTAAAAATGATGGAATGAGACCTTTAATTTTCATTAAAAAAATATCTTTAATATATTTAAACAGCACCACAGCATTTACCGTGCTGCATTACCTGAATCGCTCTCAACATCCTGAAACTGTATGTTGACACAGAGCTCATTCCATCCGTAAATTTCTCTCGTCCTCGTCCGTTCCCTCGCTCTCTCTCAGAGCAGAGCTGCTGGATGGGAGGACGGCGGCGTTAAGGGCTGCTGCGGTTGCCAGATCAGCACGTGAGCGTGTTAGCGTGCGCCGGATCACTCATGCCCTATTTGTCTGGGCACAGCTTGGCGCTCGGCGAGCGAGAGCAGGGCTTTTGTTACCCGCTCAGGCAGCCCAGCTCTGAGAGGACCAATTAAGTGTGAAAGGCTGCGAGGAGCTGATGGTGGAGGACTGATAATTTATGCTAATAAGGTCTCCGCTATAGCTCTCTCGCCCACTTTCCAATAACACTCGCGCTTAAAACCTCCTCTCACCCCTCAAATAACACCAGCCGCCCTCCAAACCCCCTCAATACGGCACCTCGTAAGCAGGAGCGCTCCTTAAATACCTTAATTACACTCTTCCGGCATGTTCTCTCGCTCCTTCTGCCGTTCTCTTCAACTGAAAGGAGGGATAAATGTGTTAATATGTTAATCTGTGGTGCTTCTATCATTTTCACATCCATCCATTCCTGCATTTCAGGCCTGGAACACATTTTAAACTGAGTTGAGCAAGATTTTAACACTTTTTATGAATCAGGTATCTATAATGTATTATAAATGCATTCATAAAGCTTCATAAACCATGCATAATGCTTTAAAACACTTGAAATAAGACTTTCCAACTACAGATGATTGTTTATAATGTCAAACTTACGTTATGTCAAACGTTCTAACACCACAGCATAAAGCTTTTTATCACAAAGTGATATAATGCATTATGATATATTCGTGTTTGCTGTTCGTAACGTTATTGGTCAGACCTGTTTCATAAAGCTTAATAGATGTTGAGTTGAGTTCACTCACATAATGCTTCATTAAGATCCACAGCGATTGCGTTCCCCTTAACTGCGATATATGTTATATTGAAAAATTGTTCTGTAAATGCACATAACATCTAATGAACACTTATAAGCACTTTAAGTAACAGACTTAAAGTAAAGTGATGAGTTATTCCACATTACCACAGGCATGAAACAAATGGCAGACCTTTTATAATTTGTTATATGCCTGTCTGTGAAAAAAAGCTTATGAAGCTTTATAATTTGTTATATGCCAATGGTAATAACATCCCTTTTTCACAAGTCTTTGAAAAGCACTTATAAGTGTTCATTATATGTTATGTGCATTTACAGAACATTTTTTCAATATAACTTATAGCAGTTAGAGGGAAGGCATCTTGATAAAGCATTATGTGAGTGAACTCAACATCTATTAAGCTTTATGAAACAGGTCTCACCAATAATGTTAAGAACAGCAACTACACACATGTTATAATGCATTATATCGCTTTGTGATATAAGGCTTTATACTGTGGTGTTTTAATGTTTTATGTTTGAGATTATAAACATTTATGTATAGTTAGAAATGCTTATGTCATGTGCTTTAGTGTTATAAAGCATTATGAATGGTTTATGAAGCTTTATAGATACCTCATTCATAGAAAGTGTTACCATGTTTTGTATTGTACATTAAAACTGAAGTCATCCAAACTATAAGGAGAAAAAACATATGGAGTTATTTAGCAAACAAATAAAACAGAATACTGTATTTTTCGCGCTATAATATCCACTCAAAATTCTTTAATTTTCCCAAAAATCAACAGTGCGCCTTATAATGTAGTGTAAATTCTACCAGTCAGGTATTAAGGAGCAGTAAAGCCACTCCACTGAAGTACAGAGTTATACAGAAGTTTCAACGTGAAGCTGGAGCAGTATTAGCATTAGCCGCTAACCACTGACCGCGCTAAGCGCTATTGTTCTCTTTCACCATTCAGAGGTGAGTTTTATCAGCGCTCGATTGACTTTAATATAATATGTTTTTTTTAAGAATTACAGATTTGTTTACTTAGCTTAGCTTTACCTTAGAAACATGGCGACGCCCCTTTTCCTTGCTAGTGTAGGAATGCCCCAGTAAAGGAAGAACAAGAGTTTCCTCTGTTGTACAGGATGCGTTTATCAGAGTTATCAGCCTCAGAAATCACAAGTTAACAGCTCCCCAGATAAGAGCACCTAAAAGCTTCTTCACAGAGTATTTAGGTTTGTTTAACACTGTTTTTAAGTTACTACATGATTCCTTATGTGTTCCTTCATAATCTGATAGATCAATTCACTATTCATTTACTATGAAGGAAAGAAACTAAGAGACTATTTAATTTTCTGAATCAGTTTCTCTGATTTTGCTATTTATAGGTTTATGTTTGAGTAAAATGAACATTGTTGTTTTATTCTATAAACTACAGACAACATTTCTCCCAAATTCCAAATAAAAATATTCTCATTTAGAGCATTTATTTACAGAAAATGAGAAATGCCTGAAATAACAAAAAAGATGCAGAGCTTTCAGACCTCAAATAATACAAAGAAAACTATTTTATATTCATAAAGTTTTGTTCAGTTCAGAAATCAATATTTGGTGGAATAACCCTGGTTTTGTTCTCCTCCACCAGTCTTACACACTGCTTTTGGATAAATTTATGCTGCTTTACTCCTGGTGCAAAAATTCAAGTAGTTCAGTTTGGTGGTTTGATGGCTTGTGATCATCCATCTTCCTCTTGATTATATTCCAGAGTTTTTTTTTATTTGGTAAAATCAAAGAAACTCATCATTTTTAAGTGCTTTCTTATTTTTTCAGACCTGTGTATTAATGAATAAATGCATTTTCTCAGTATAGAGAAAAGTCAGCCTCCCGGACAGATGCTACACCGCTGCAGGAATTGATTTTGTGTTGTAAAGATTTGAAGGATTGAGCGAGGTTTTATACGAGTTGCTGTAGAGCAGCGGTAACGAGACGAGCGTGAGCTGAAATTGCATAATTTTCTGCAGGATATTACTGGAGAGAAGCTGGAAACAGGAGAACACATCAGCAGTACTGCAGATTTACTGATTTATCAGACACCATCACACATCACACACCATCACACACTGATAGACCTCATATTCTTACACAGTGCTCACTACAGCACAGCCAATTAACCCTGATATTCACATTTATCCTGCTTTTAACTGCAGTAAATGTCTCTAGTAATAACTGTTCAGGGAAATTCTTCTACTTTTCAGTTTACTACTTTTAGATTTTAAAGCATTGCTGTGAGGATTTGATTGTATTCAGCATCAAACATTAAATATTATGCCAGGTTCACACTACATGATTTTAGCATTAGTTTTTCATTGATCTTCAACAACGAAAAACTGAACAGCGACCAGTTGCAGAAGCCTGACAAATATTTGGCATGCTAGATATCTGACCCAGTCTGCGACTGGGAGTCAGGAGCCAGCAGCTACGTACAGCCAATAGAAACACAGATAGAGAGAGAGAACCACAGGTCTAAAACACGCCCCCTGCATTATCAGAGCTGTTTATAGAGAGTCTGAGCCTTTTTTTACCCCTACCGCTCCATCTGCATGAACTGTGTATTGAGAATATTGTAGTTATTATGGGATGGATTATCACAGGAGGAACATTAAGAACCTCTACGTTACACAAACTTATGGTCATTTATTTTTAACTTTTACCTTCTCAATAGCAGCATCACAATCCCACACTTCCGCCTGGGTGCAGCTATATAGTTCTGATGATATATTCTGAGTGTATTTTATAAACGTATTTGCCGGTACACAAATCCATCCCTCTATATTAACATTTTTATACGGGCAGACCTCTTCCCAGCAAGGCCGTCCTCCAGCACAGACCCCATTAGTTAGTCCTCTTTAAAATGGTAATTTAATGATAATTACACTGGTCATCTTCGTACCTTGTCTCCGGTTATCTCTAAACGATGCTGTCGCAGGTCCTTTTCTTTATTAATTGGGTTAATTAATCATCAGACGAGCCGTGTTTCTACAGCCAGAGTGGTAGGGGAGGCTGGGTTTTTTTTTGGGGGGGAGGGGGCGGAGTTAAACGCGGGATAATAAAGGCAGTATATTTCTGTGTTATATATTTCATGCGTGAATCAACAGCTACGCCGAGAAAGATCAGCCTCGAGGGCAGCAGGCAGGGTTCAACACACCTCCGCTCACATATATATACACCCACACACACACACACACACACACACACAATATATACACACACACATGCAAATACACACACACACACACACACACAGCGAGTATCAGGTACAGAAAGTGTTTGGAACAGAGTGTGCTCGTCGATTCAGAGCTGAAACCGAGACGCAGTGTGTAAAAATTACATCAGAACAGAAAAAAATATATAATTTAATTCAAAAACAGAACAGATAAAGATCATACAAGGACACACATGCCAAAAGTCATGGGATAGCAGGATGTAAACTGCTCATTATGATCATTATGATGTGTTACTCACGTGCTTTCCTTACAAAGGAAAAGCTCGGCGTTGAAAATGTGGCCAATTAACACTTTGGGCCTTATTTTAGCGATCTATAGCAAACTGGTTAGTTGCGCTTTGTGCAGATTGATTTAGGGGCGTGTCTTGTGTCTTTGGTATCATGATGGTGCAAAAAATACGCCTTGCATGGCTCAAAACATGCAAAAGACGTGCACTAATTATCTAAATTAATCATGTGAAACGTGAAATAAGCCAATCATTGTGTCCGTTGTCATTTCCTTTAAGAGTCAGGTGAGCTCTGTCTTTGGCGCTTTCATATCTTAACAGTGCGGCACTTTTTTTGCGTCTCAGCAGAGGAAACTGATCTGCTCGTTCAGGCTGAAGATACACCAGCAGCTCAGGGAACACAGAGCGCCGCCATCACTGTACTGATCATGAGCATAGACATATATACATAGACTCCGCAGAGCCTGTCTCCTGAAGTAGCAGCCGCCGCCCAGTGCATTTATTTAAACAGAGGAATGTGCTCTGTGATAAGCTAGCATTATGGGATGTAAACAGTGGTTTTAATGAGCTTCTTGTGCACTTTTTAAGTTATTAATGCCTCGTTTTAAATGTCAGGGCTCCCCAGATTCTAGCAAGGAGGTGTGGAGCTACTTTGAGCTGGATAACGGTGGGAAATGCAATTTATCAGGGCAAGTGGATGCCCCAAAGCGGCCGTTATACAGAGTTCAGTATCAGATTATTGTGGTTGTTATTGTTTATTACATGAATAAAACACATCCTGGCTGAGCCCGATGTGTAACCCCAAAAGTTTTGTGCAGGATTTATATTCTTCTTCTATTATGTTACTTAAGTATGAAGTTTAGAAGCACTTTTGAGCAGAATTTTACTTTTGTGAATGTGGCTCCAGGTCGTGTGAGTTAAACAAAATGGATATAAAGTTTGTGTGTGTGTGTGTGTGTGTGTGTTCTCTCTACAGACCTAAACTCGTTCTCTGAAGTGAAGAAATAGCGCTCTGAAATCGGTGTATCTGCATATCAGCGTGTTTTATTATGAAATTTTAATTCTCACAAAGATTTTCCCGTATTTTCATCATAATGCTGTTTTATTTCATGCAAATAAGCAAACAAAACATGAGCACACACACACACACACACACACGCACACACACTCACACACACTCGAGACAGAGGCCCCGCCTGGGTGGCTTCACCTTGGGACCTGTCACCATTTGCATTTATATTGAGAGCATACGTTTTGGCTTATTATAACAGTAGCTGCTCACACTGCTGGTAGTGTGTTGTGTGTGTGTGTGTGTGTGTGTGTGTGTGTGTGTGTGTGTGTGTGTGTGTGTGTGTGTGTGTGTGTGTGTGTGCGTGCACCTATGGGAGTGTGTGTTGCGGTGTTGCTGGCAGGGTGCAGGGCTTTGGGGGGCAGCCAAGGTTGGGGGTGTGATGCTGATGAAAGGGACGAACCTGGACGACCCTCCATCCCTTAATGTGTGTGTATGTATATATAAATATATATGTGTGTGTGTGTGTGTGTGTGTGTGTGTGTGTGTGTGTGTCAGCTAATTTCAGTCAGAGATAATTACAGAAGCAGGACTTCCATACTAATGAGCTTTGGTGGCTTTTGTTCCTGTTCTGGGTTTTTCTTTGGCCAGACAGATAGTGGGTTAGAAAAAGGATTATTATTATTAGGTTTAATTTAGTATGGTTTTAGTTTTTTTTTTCACAAATATCAATATCACCTTTCTTTGATGGTACATTTTACATATACAGGGGCTGGACAATGAAACTGAAACACCTGTCTCATTTTAGTGTGGGATTTTAGGTTTCATGGCTAAATTGGAGCAGCCTGGTGTTCAATCTTCATTAACTGCACATTGCACCAGTAAGATCAGAGTGTGAAGGTTCAATTAGCAGGGTAAGAGCACAGTTCTGCTCTAAATATTACAATGCACACAACATTATGGGGGACATACCAGAGTTCAAAAGAGGACAAATTGTTGGTGCACGTCTTGCTGGAGCATCTGTGACCAAGACAGCAAGTCTTTGTGATGCATCAAGAGCCACGGTATCCAGGGTAATGTCAGCATACCACCAAGAAGGACCAACCACATCCAACAGGATTAACTGTGGACGCTGTAAGAGGAAGCTGTCTGAAAGGGATGTTCGGGTGCTAACCCGGATTGTATCCAAAAAACATAAAACCACGGCTGATTTTTGCTCGGCTCTCCATACGGACAGGTGTGGATGGATACAGAAGGAAAGAACAGGTTTCAATGGGAATGAACACAGATTCAACCCACAGCAGACGAATGAGCGGAGGACAGGAGTACATGTGTGTGTGTGTGTGTGTGTGTGTGTGTGTGTGTATGAGTAGGACTATGTGTGTAAGATAAATAAAGGAGTGACCCTGGTCGTGTCAAACAAAGGGAACAGTGGAGTGGAACGTCACATGACCTGTGTCTAAAAGAAAATAGAGAGAGAGAGAGAGAGAAAAAGAGAGAGAGAGAGAAAGAGGGAGGAAGAGAGAGAGAGTGGTAAAGTGTGTGCACTGGCCTGAATAAGCGAGTGGCTCTGAGCTCCTCTGAGATTCAGTCCGAGCGTTTTTTCCAGTGTGTGATTCTCTGTTTATTTACTGGAATAGATGATTTTCACTCTGCAGTCGTGCAGCTTCACCACTGCGCCGGGCCTCATGTGTTTTCGTGAACGCCGCATTTATAACGCTGTTCATGTTTCAGTAACGTGCCAATCCAAACACGTGCTGGTGAAATGCAGCATGACCTTTAAAGAGATAGATCTGTCAAAAATGGGACAGTTAATCTCTTTAACTTCATTTAATTTATTAATAAACATCCATTCCTGTGTTTCAGACTCAAAACACATTACAAACACAGGTAGAGCGGTAAAGCATTTGTGGGCGGAGCTTCTGGTCATGGTGAACATAAGGCTTGTGTTGTGTACAGTAGTAAAGTTGTAGTAAAGTGGTATTAGTGAATATAGTAACTCTGTATTGTAGTAGAGAAGTGGGCGGAGCTTCTTCTGGTCATGGTGAACATAAGGCTTGTGTTGTGTACAGTAGTAAAGTTGTAGTAAAGTGGTATTAGTGAATATAGTAACTCTGTATTGTAGTGGAGAAGTGGGCGGAGCTTCTTCTGGACATGGTGAACATGAGGCTTGTGTTGTGTACAGTAGTAAAGTTGTAGTAAAGTGGTATTAGTGAATATAGTAACTCTATTGTAGTAGAGAAGTGGGCGGAGCTTCTTCTGGTCATGGTGATCATAAGGCTTGTGTTGTGTACAGTAGTAAAGTTGTAGTAAAGTGGTATTAGTGAATATAGTAACTCTGTATTGTAGTAGAGAAGTGGGCGGAGCTTCTTCTGGTCATGGTGAACATAAGGCTTGTGTTATGTGCAGTAATATGTATAAAAATGATACACGTACACTAACAAGTGAATGTTTCTATTGTTCGTCTTTTACAACATGCATTGTTAAAAATTGCAATATTCTAAACAAAAGCTTTGTTTTAAATTTCATACTTTTACACCTAATATCTACAAAACATTACATACCATAATGAAAAAACAAAGATTTATTTATCTGTGCTCTTTTTGTGGAGCCTTGTGC